>NW_010252044.1:118650-162424 GCF_000690775.1 Eurypyga helias | reverse complement strand
TGCAAGGTGTCCCTGCCCATGGCAGGGGGGTTGGAACTAGATGGTCTTTAACATCCCTTCCAACCCAAACCATTCTATGATTCTATGACATACAATGAAAGTTTTCCTCCATGTGTTGGCTACGTGTACAAAACTTGCCCGCACACGGAACATCACCCTCCTGCCAAGTTTATAAAGCACACTGTTTTGTATGACTCGCTCTTACAGCAGCAGGCAATTTGAAACCAAACCCCACTGATCTAACAGCACTGCAACACCACCACAAGCACCAAGGGGGAGAAATCCATCCCCGTAACACTGGCAGAAGTGGATTTCTGTAACAGCCAGATCAGTTCATAACCTCACTTTGCTCCCCGCTCTCAGCTGCGGGCTGCATTAAGCAAGATTAATATTCAAATTATGCTGCGATGTTGCAGCGGACTTGCTCAAGTGCTTATTGCAGCCAGCGCTGACAGGCACCCGTCACCACCTGCCCGCCTTCAGCTGCTCCCAGCTTTCCCTCCCGCAGCACAGAGCCAGCCAAGCTCTGCCTTCCCTCCACAGCAGCCTCGCCAGTGGAAGAGTGAGCCACATTTGGCCCTGGCATCACCACTAAGAGTAATACCAATTAAAATTTAGTGATTCAGTTTTAAATCCCTCAGGTAGCTGGCATATCCCTCTTCCCTATACTTAAGGAAAGGAAATACTATCCTATACAAATACTACAGTAAATTTAGCTGCTGAAAACTAGCAACAGCCTGGCTTTTATAGGCACACTATATGCCCTGGCTTCCATTTTCCTATATATTTTAAGCACCAGCTTCTGTACATATTGGTACCCTATGCTTCGGCAGTTGTGCACTGTAAATACAGAAGACAACCTAGGGCTCAACCCAGATTTTTTTTCCCCCCCCAATACTTTTAAGGAGAAAAGGTCAGAGTATTCCAGTGAACTGACGCACTCTGTCTAATTTATACAGCAAGAAGCTTAAAATTGTGCGTCATTTGACCATTTTCCATTTGTTCATGCTGAGATTAAGAGATGGGCTTATTGTTGAGCTTATAGTTGAAATTACAACTAAGAAAAAAGGGTTATAGGAGATCAGTAGCTGCAGCTGGGCTTTGATTCACTGCTGCCCAGTCATGGCAATGTAAATTAGAAAACTTGAAAAAAGCAGCTCATGGGGATTGAGAGAAGCTGTGTAATTAACCATTTGTAAGGTAAAGGTTTCCAGATAAAACTGGGGAGCCAGGACTCAATGTGAGCAGTAACAGCTTGTTTAATTGCCAAAAAAACATCTGTGACAGAGTGGTACGCAGCTGTGATCGCAAGAGAGAAAACCCCAGTATCAACATCAGAAATCATTTGTAAAGCTGAGGAGTCAGCATATGTTACACTGCATCACTGCACTGTACCTCTGGGGTCAGACAGATGGCAAGCTTTGCACACCCACCAGAAGACAGCTTTTTCCTTAACCTCACCAGCATTTCTCCCAATAGATGGGATATTTTAACTGCATGGCTAAATTCAGGATCAGAAATACTCTCAATAGATGCTCTAGAGTTTTGCAGCAGTGCAGGCAAGTCCAGTAACGGACTAGAGCCGATCAAACAACGAAGGGGTGTTTGTTCACAGCCATTTATACAAGTTGATTATTGTGAGTGTACACGTTTGCACAGAGTGAATGCCAAACCCTGAGCAAGCTCAAATATTTCAACTGAAGTTAGCAGAGCCATGGAAATTGCTACAAACAGAATTGCAGATAGAGAGTTTAAAAGCTTTCTCTTCCAGTAGCACGGACCACTGAAATTCATCAGGTTTTAGAGAAACAGGAAACTCTTGAGAATGGCTGCAATTCTCTCCCATTTCTTTCCATATTCATTTTATATACTATATGAATCCCAAATTAATTAGTATTTACATGAAGGAAGGCAGGAAGGGTAACAGATTTGCTGACATTTTCCTGGAAGACTGTTGCTGTCTATACCATTTTCCATTTTCATCTGGGATATTTTTATGGGTCTGGAGACAGATGGATTTTCTAGTAAGGTGAAAATAAGAACATTGCAATTTAAACAACGTATTTCCATGTGTGGCAAATCTCTAATACCATGAGATGTTGCTTAAACTAAAAATCATGTTTTTCATCACCAAATATTCTCCCTCACTGGCAGAAAAACAAGAAATATCACCCTCTAAATTTGCAAACATTTATGAACACTCAAAAAGGTGAAAATGGACAAAATTCCAGTGCCAAATGCTGTTCAAGCTGCTTGTAACAGCCAGTGTCCATACAGGAGAGGTATTTTACTATTTAGAGAAAGATTTATTATGAAATATCCATTAACAAACTATGAAAAACACTTGACATTTTCCGGTTCAATGTCATTTTTGAAGTACCAGAAATAGGAAAGTCAGGCTGCAGGAGCGATCTGAGCATCTAGTCTAACACACACACATACTAGGACAGGTCACCTAAGCAGGGGGATGTTAAATCCAAGCATGCAGGATTCACGAGTCAAACTTCAAAATCAAATAAGCTCAGTATTGGTTCAAAATGTGTTATGAACGAGCTTGTTCACTGGTGGTATTTCCCTCCTGCTGAGTTTCATGTTTTCTTGACCAGGCTGTTTGCTCCCTTTCCCGCCCATGCAGCTATCCCTCCTCTTGTTTTATGGTCAGACTGCAAACTTCCAGGGCTCATCTTTACCATGCCAGGGACTAATATTTTGCTGGGTATTTAGACATTGTCTGTAATGGGGCTTTACCCATGACAGGTTCACTTGGATGTTACAAAAGTGCAAAAATTTAACATCAGAGATTTTACTTGCATGCAAGTTTAAGCTGAAATTCAGACTTGAATTGAGATACTGTCCCAAAAGCTGGAACCATCATCAGAATATGATTGTGCATCTACACTCAAAGAAATGGGATTTCATTCTAAAATCCAATCCAGCAAAGGGCTTAGAACACCCTTCTGGTCTCAAGACAGCCAATAACTGGAGGGTTTTTCTCAAGCACAGTGCCACAGCAGCTTAGCCTGCAGACCTGAGGCAGTTCCCATGAATCAGCCTGAGCCTTGCACAGCTCATTTTCTACAAAAAAACAAACTGTGACCACTTTGAGGCCCACATGCTAAATCCACGTGCACAACTAACTGTTCATCTGCTCTATTACAGAAATCTTGCGTGGCATATCAGTAAGCTCTAGATACATTAATGCCTAACACAAGCATCATCATCAGACCCCATCTCCAGAGGCACGCAGGTGAGCCGTGTTCAACATTCACACATGGTTTTCTTCAGATTACATCTCACTGCAGCCAAGATTGTGCTGTTGCTTTCTTATTAGGTATCACTGCGAAAACAACGCTTAATCTTACAGGCCCTTTACATCTACAATAAAGTATTTTATAACCTTCCAATCTCTAACATATTAAGAAGTATTGCAAGTTGTGCAAGTATTTTTTTCCACTTGAAGTGGAAACCTGAGACAGACAAATTACTGCCTAGCTCTAACACAGGATTTTTCTACCTGACACCTCAAAGTGCTGACAGAGCAAGAAATTGAATCCAGGTCCCTCCATCTCAGTTTAGCATCCTCAGTGTTAGACCACTTGTATTCCAGTTCTAGTTCTAAAAATGGGGTGCAAGTAGACACTCAATTTCAGCTCATTTCATTTCTACTCAAAATGTACAGGTAATAAGAAAATGAGGTAACACCAAAGCAGAAGGCAGCAGCTCAATTTTCAAGACAGATAAAGCCTGTGTCTGCTTAAAGTTGTCTTTTCCAATGACAACTAGAAGAATCCAGCAGCATCTCTACTACTGAAATTTATTTCTATCACCAGGCAAATATATGAGTGACAGATAAGGAGTTTCAGAACTTCTCAGAAAAATTTATTTAGCTGTGGATGCACTAGGGCAAAGCAGATAAAGTTTAGTGTCTAGACTTATGAAGATTTAAACGTTATTATGACATGAAACACATTGTGCCAATTTTCAACTCTAGCAAACATACTAAATGTCATTGTCTTTCTAAGAAGAAAGGATCTACTCGTTTCCTTTTTTATTGACTGAGGAAGATTAAGGGTAATCTCACTAAATCCTCAATCACCCAACATGATACATTTTTTGGACATTGCTGTGTCATTCAGAATGCTATAGTCAGTAACAGAGAACTCGTGCTTTATTGATCCCTGCTTCTTTTTGTCCCCTCCAACCCCTCGCAAACACCACCGTGTCACACACCTCTGGTTTTGCCACCCAGCAAGACCAGCTTAAATTTGGCACTGAACCCCAGGGTGGTCAGTCTTCACATTTTAAACAGTTAAGCACATCCAGAAAGGACAGCAGCCAACAGCAAGACATTTCCTTCCTGGTTTGGCTGCGGGATAGAAAGACAAGTTAAACATGCCAAGTTGAATTCGTTTTCCTGTTTCCCTCTGCTCCTTCCCACCTCTCGTTATAAAAAAAATTACATAAAAGTCAAAAGCTAAGTCCCCAAACATAAGAGGTGCAAAAAAGCACTAAAGAAACCCTTTTCAGCTCAACAGCCATGAAGTCTGATTTCTTCAGGAAACTTGACAAAGATAAAACTTGTTGGAAATACATATCAGACAGCAGCATCACTGACCACAGGGAATTTTCTTACTGTAATCTGTCAAAAGGAGAAGTGATCTTTGTGCCAAAGTATTGAAGTTTCTGGTGACTTGTCAGAACCACAACAGAGTTCTGCTGAGAAGTTGGATTAATACTTACAATGCAAAGTAAAAGAGGTCAGTTCCTCTGATATCAAGTAGGCTTGCTGAGGCCACTCTCTCCCAGGAACACCACATAAATACCCCTGGGATTTGGCACCTAGGCAACCCCAAAAATCTTTTATTTCCCATAAAAGCTTATTAGCTGCTCCCTACCAGTCTGCTCTGAAGGCAGTGGAGCCTTTGCAAGAAATCCTCATCATGGAAGGCATGGATAGGGCTGGAAACCTCAACCCAGATGTGCTGGCTGTAGGCATCCCAGAGGAGAAACTCAGTGAATCCCTTCTCCCCTCGTCACCACCGAGCAAACACAACACTAGCCTGGGCAAACAGGCAGCGATCAGCCTCAGCAGCACAATGGAATGGATCAATACAAAAGGCTCCATTCAAAGGTAGGGGCTTTAACCTATCCATAACAATGCAACAGCAAAAAAGGACAATATTGAGGGAGAAATATCATGCTAAGGCAGGCAGTATGAACTCCTTAGATACGAAGTCATTGCCTTTCACACTAGTTTTTCCTTTGAAGGTAAGTCCTAGCACTTATTTCAAAGCTTCACATAACCTTCCCCATCACACTGTCCTAAAACTGAGGGAGAAATTCTAGAGAACTAGCACCAAAGAGACTTTACCCCAAGGTTTTCTCAGAGTTAAAGCCAAGCAATCGGAGAAATCCAACAGGGCCCCCAACATTCCCCACAATTTTTTTTTTTTTTTAAAGAAAAAGCAATCTCATATGCACAAATCTGTAGTATACATAGCAAAAGTGAAGTCCAAGGCAGAGCAAGCATTCCAAAGCAGAAGGCCCAACTCTGCTGTGTATTTTACACAGGGACACTGTCATCAGTGAGAGCTTCACTGCAGTCTCCAAGCTTTGCATTTTGACCCAAGTGCCCAGAAGTCACAGTCCTTATTTTAACAAAGGGGATGTTTATCTGAGTAATGATGGCACAATTTCTCATTGGTTCTAATTAGAAAATAATTACTACAAGAATCCTAATGCAATGATAGTGCCATGGCTTACTGCATACTTCTGTTAACCGGAGCCTGGCACCAAATCAATACCCTTTCCCATAACAGAAGAGACCCACTACTACAGAGCCATTTCTAATAACTTCATTCCACATGCTACAAAGCAAATTGATGATTTAATTGGAAATGTTTTTAATAGGAGGCTGTTTTTGCAATTACCATTAAAACCAAATGTCCCTTTTGCTTTATCTAAGCTATGCCTTTTGCTAATGGTGCTCTTGGATTACAGTCTTTTTATCAGTTGTATTTTTATGAAAGTCATTGGACCCAATTTGATGTTCCCAGGTATTTCAAACAGAACACATTGTACATTGTTCAAAAGTAATATTAGAAACGTGGCTGATACATCGTGTTAGAAATGTTTTTAGAGAATTAGAAAATTCAGATTTGCTGAACCTGATGTTATATTATTCAATAACTTTTAAAAGTTTAAAAGACAGAACAATTTAATAGAAAATATTGTTCAGAATCCAAGTAGCCATTATTGGCTCAAAAATTCACTATTCTGTTCTCCTCCATCCCTGCCTAACACCAGAAAACAGCTGCTGCTTCATGTGATCCCTGCTATCCCCACAATTGCTGCAGACCTAGGGTAACCTAGAGCTGTTTTGTTTAGTTAAAACTAGTGGTCTGACTGACAGTGAAGAGCAGCCATCAGCCGGTATCAAAACCAGCCCCCCAGCCCACTGAGATCAGTAATAAACCCCCCTTACAAATTTCAATAATAAGCACTACCCTCAGCTTGGAACAGGAACAATTCTTATAAATACCTTTTTATCTTCAGACAGGCAATGGAAGATGCAACTATGAAAAGTCATTATTTTTCCTATTCATCACCTCAGAGTACCAACTCAGTTCTCCTAGCAGGGGCAGTGGGCAGAAGTGACAGATTTCTCATCTTGCTGCATTTGAACCTTGCAGTACATCTGTAAACAGGGAGTTCGTTTTCCCACTGCGATGGGAACTGCTTAAACCATCAAGTAATGCAGGCATTGCCCTCCACAGTCATTAAGCATCTTGTGCAGAAAGAGCCAACTCCCAAAGAGATGTGCAAGTAAGAATATTACATCGCATCTGTATTATATCCTGTACCAACAGGTGTTTTGTTGCTGTAACACTCCACTAATTTATGATTCCCTGGTACCAGAAGATTTCTGTCCAACAGCAGCTCCAACAGCATTTGCTCCGAGCTGACAGTAGTCACATCACCAGAACCACTTGGGTCTCTCCAAAATTTAAAGCCAAAGGGATAGTCCTATAACTCCTATGCTCACACATGGTCCTGCTCCATCCCACTGAATTCAAGGGCATCTACACGGTGAGCAAGGTTCACAGCACCAGGCCCGAGGTTTTCAACATCCCATGTGAGCTGGTGCTTCATGGCTTTTTCACCACTTAGACCTGAAGTTCCTGTTTGCATTACATACCTCAGACTAATATTTATTTTCACTGACTATTTCAAACAGTGCATCAAGTGCCTATTTGCCCAGGATTACATTCAGATGGTTGCAGCAGGTATGTTGGGTTTGGCTCCTGTTATAGGAAATCTATACCAAAAGAGCAAAAAAAAAAATTCCCTTATGCTAAAAATGCAGCTGAATTTGTTGCAGTTTCTGGCTTAGTAACACTTTAGGCCTTTTGCTTTTAGAGGAAAAGCGTGCATTGGTGGGGATTACTGTAAGAGCAACAGAACTTGCGTCCACACACTCCCAACATCTTTCCCAGCCATCTGTCACCTTGGCATTATTCTTAACTTCTAAGCTCTTTGGGGCAGTTACTGCCTTTTTGTTTGGTCAGCAACAAGACAGCTACACTGCATTTAGGAACCCAAAGTGGAGGCAAATAATCAATTACACTCCTAATAAAAATTCTAACTCCACCTATTGCAAAGTATGGTACCATGACTCAGGCACTGCATACTTATGCTGCCTTCCAGCTGCCTAAGATACTGTACAGAGCCAGAACCGTGTGCCATTTTAGGATTAATGTAGAAAAATATGCCAGAGTTGGAATACTGTTCAGTACTTAACTGAAATATCAGCAAGAAAATTGCTTTAGAAGATATGTGGCTGGATTCCTATTTATCTTTCTTTTTTATTAAAAACCCAACTAATAAAATAAAAGGCAGCTATAAGACTTCAAGCTCAGTGGAGGAAGCTGAATATGAGCACTCTTGCCCAAACTGATGAGCTCTTTGGAAGAGAAACACATATGTCAGCAAACACTAATTTGCCCAAGCACAAGTGAGAAAGCAATTTTTTGCAGGCTGCAATGAAAACAAACCAAGGATGGAAAGATTGCTCAGAAGAGACAGAAAAGACAACAAAAGAGTAGACAAAAATGAGATTAAGAGGATGGAGGAAAAAGGTGACAAGAGATAAGCAACAGAGAGTGAAATACAGTCCAGGGAAAACTTATGGGCTGGAGTCAGAGGGAAATCTGGGAAGGGAAGAATGAGGAAAAAGTGAACACTGATAAATGCTTTGCATTTTGTTTTATCTCCCTTTCGTATTATTCACAGATACCTTTTTTACAGGGCTCAACAAGCAAGTTCCAACTGTGACCTGCTGTTGAGGCTCAGAGCAGGGCAGGAGCCGCTTGCCAACTGCCACTCCAAGGATAAGACAAAGCCTCATATTGTCACCCATTATCTGTTATCTAACCACTTGGCATCTGGGTCAGACACTGTCATCTCGACATCACCCCACTCAGCCACCCCTGCTTGATTTCATCCCAGCTTAGTAAATAGCCCAGATGTTTACAACACATCACAGGCAGGGAGCCACATGCCTAAAATTGGTGGTGTGTGGCTGTGGGGCTGGGTTTATCTTTATCCTGTGCCATTTCACTTCTTTCTGAGCCTTTCTAGCTGTGTCTAAACTCTAAAACCAAATGAAATTACAGTGCAACTCCTTATAGGCCTGTGAGTTTAATTATTCGAGCCCTCCCCTGCACTCTGGCAGCTTAGCAGTTGAGCCTCCTCTGAGAGCCATCCTTGGGAACTCTCCAGTGCAGGATTGGTGGCAATCAGCATCATTAAACCAAGTTACATAAGGAGTAAATCACAAAAAAATTACTTTTCAAATTGCCTAGATTCAGGGAGAAGAAAGGGGTATTTTGTTTTGATTTCTAGGAAAGATGAAAGCTAGGTAGCTGAACTGACCCTGCTGCAATCCCCTTACAAGTCCATGCCTTCTGTGCCCTTCAGTTCTGCTCTGCTCACACATTCTGGATGAGGTTAAGTGGCCAGAGTGCACTGCTTAAAAAGAAAGCCAGACTCTCGGCATCCAAACTCCAGAGGTGCAAAAGGCTTTTTTCACACCCATATTCATGGCAGGAATGAGGCTGTGATATGAATAGCTGCAAAAGGGAGAAAAAACATACTCTACACACCTTGGGAAAGAGCTCTAATTCTGAACTGCTGGCAGACCCTCCCAGCAACTGGCTTAATTCAGCAAGGGCAGACATGCACCTGATGGCAAGCATTAAAGCACAGAATTAACCTTTAGGAACCTGGGACAACTAGCCACCTCTTTCCATAAAAGGCCCTGTGAAATATATCCTTATGACAGGAGCAGAGTTATTTCTGGCCATAAATATTAACCCTTTTAAAAAGTGGGTCTGCCCTTGCAATGAACCATTATATAGGAAGTATCAGGCCAAAAAAACACTGCCTCTGCCCCAGCCTGTTCCTAAACACTTGTCAGTGGGTGCAACCTACAGGTGAATATATTTATAATTTAAATGCTTATGTCTGATAAGGAAAGGAAATCTGGAGATCCAGGCAATCAGATGCAAAAACTTGGAGGTTCTCATTGACACTGAAGTCAGTCACACCACTTCAGGGGAATGCAACACGATTTTACTGGAGCAGCAATTGCACTTCCCACCCCTTCCTTCAAATCTTTGACGCTTCGGCATAGCAGCGGGTCATGGGTTGCACTACTGTAAAACAGTGATTGCTGTAATACGTTTTGCAGTTCATCATGTGTCACCCACCCCTCGTCTCATGAAGAAGTAAGGCAGAATTTCCAGAAAAGGATGGTTTCCTTAACTCCAGCTTTCCCTCATTCCTGTACAAGATGAAGGAAATACTGCCATTCCCAAAGTGCTATACTCATCCCAGATCCATTCCTGGAGACTTTCAAATGGCAGGTGGAATATTTGCTTCCCTGTAGAATGGACCCCAGTTTTGATCTGGTGAGTGATGGCTGGTATGACACTGCTACTGAGCCCAGCTTCTTTTTTGAATCATCCATCATTTCAAAGTCTTAGACACTACCACCTGGCGATACTCTGTGAGCATCTGATGAGGGATAGTATGTAGTGTTTTACCAAAGCAGCAATATCAACACTTGTAATACACATATTTGGTCAGAGGAAAACAATATTCCAAACCAACTAAGAAATGATTTGAGAAGGAGCACGCAGCCTCTCCAAGCAGAGCAACAAGAGCTGCTTCCCATTTGGAGTCATTCTGACTGGTCAACAACAAAATAAGGCAGCAGATGCTCATTTTCCATTTTAGCTTTTATGGTGTATTAGATTTAGTCACCTTGTCTGGCATCAGTTATAAAAGAAGCATTAAGAAAACATCTACAGAGGGTCAATCCCATTTTAACCTTCAATAAACAACAAATATCCTCAGTGCCAGTTAGCTGGCCACAAGCCTGATATTAAATTAATAATAATAAAACCCAGAAGAAATAGTTCTGGCAGTGCCTCAGATGTCATGCTTACATTTATATCCAAAGTTACTACAGCTCGGGACTGGACTCACGGTTGGATGAGTAAGAAAAATGTTATCCTAAGAGAAAATTCACAGCTACAACTTAATTTCATCTTGAGGATGGAAGAGAATTCACTTGTAACCAGCTAATAAGAATCAAGGATGGTGGTAGAAGATAGCCAGATTGTAATTTTAAACACAGTATAAGTTATCTGCTTTATAGAAGTCCGTTCTTAACCAAGGGTTCATTCACTAGAAAAATGAAATATTGAGAATCAGCATCTTCAGATGGGTATTGGCCTCAGGAGAAGAGCTGAAAACAACCAAATGCCCATTTCAAACCTCCCAAATCAGGTAGTTCATGTCACTCATGTAACAAGTGGGGTTTGGTTTCTCCATCCCAGAGCTATGGAGAAACATGAATCTCAAACAAATAAAGAAAAAGCAGGTTCAAAGCAGAGATCAGGAAACACTCAACACAATCATAAATATTTTATTGAGGCAGAATTGCTGTTTCATTCAGGAAATTATTTGATACCATCAAGGGCTGAATAAGAGTTGGAAGTAGAGAAGGGACCAGGCAAGCCAAGCAATTACTCTAATTGTCAGAATCAGTTGACTTCATCCAGATCAGCGGCTGCTGTGCAGAACTTTATGTTTTTATTTGCACATTTACTAATTCAGCACTGAGAAGGGATACAAGTAAGCATACCCACTGCAACAGAAGAACACTGCCTGCCAGGTTGGTATGGGTTGTTAAATCAGGTTAATGAACTTCAACAGCTTCTGTGCATTTCAATAGAAGAGAGTTTTGGCTCCTTTGTTTTAACATTCTCCAGCTTTTACCTCAGCATCACTGATAAATCAGTAATCACTATATCACTAATCCTGTTCATGCCTCTGCTACTCAGCCCATTTTCTTTACATCAGATGGCAAATTTTTTTGTCAATTTTGACTCTTGCCATGTCACCACCCACAGGTAACCTGTATTGTGAGGGTTTTGGTAGAGCCAGCTCCATCTTCTGCTTCTAGAAAGGTTTTTTCTTGTAACAGGAGCTGCAGTCATTTCTGTGCACTCCTGCAACTGCTGGTATGTAATAAGCTAAATGATGCAAAATTGCAATGCACCGGTTCCCAACAGACTGCTCACCTGAAGCAGTACACAAGGGCAGGATGATGCCTTTGCTGTATGTAGCCTTTAGTAAGGGTTTTCTAAATATTTTATGCTTTGGGACCTGCATTTATTCCCATTTCACCACCTCCTGTGGACAAAAACTCTCAGCATGCGAGTTCTGTGATACTTTAGCTGACAAAACTTCGTAGAAGGAAAGCAGTGGCAGCGCTTTCCAGGCTGTGCCTCAGTCCCCTGGCCACAGCATTCAGAAAACAAAAAGGGGTGATAGTCCTCACTAGCTTAGCTATTCATTACCAGTGAAATTCATGACTGATTCCACACCTTCCCAGATTCACAAGTCCTCCAGCGAGAGCTGCTTGGCATGCAGTACCCATCATTTTTCATGGCACAGGCTGACAAATAATTTTCAGTCTGAAAATGAGTCAAACTGTTCCCCAGCAAACGCCTATGACCATCTTCCTGTTCTCTATTAAAAGTAAATACTTCGAAAAAATCATAATTTATCTTCAGGATCTATAACCATCTAAAATAGAAGGATTTGTCCTCTTCAGACTTGCCAGGACCTATATAAGTTAAACAGCTTTTGATTAGGAAAAGCTGTCCAGAGTGTATTGTCACTTCCCCATGCAGGTCACTCGTGCTGGGCACAGGGGTCTGGCACTCAGCCCCGGGAGGGTGGGAGGATACTGTGCCCACCGGCAGGCAGGCTGGGCTGGCCATCACAGCACACACCAGTTCTACAGCCTGCATTTATAACCAAGCTCTTGTCCGCAATAGGAAAAGGTTAAGAAAATAGGCTAGTGAGGAATTTCCTTGTGCATTTAATCCCTTACAGCACGAGATAATTAAGCTATCTATGCATGAAGAGAAATATTACCAGCACTGACATGGAAGATGGCGATTATCCCATGGTGTCTGACTCTGATCACAACTCCTCCCAGTAAATTAGAAGATGCTATTAAAAGAAAAGACAGAAGTGTTCCCCACTGCGTTGTTTGCAGGAACGGTATTATACAGCTGATGAATCACTGCAGAGCAAACCAGGGTATCTCCAGAGTTTCCATAGGAATTCAACCAGCAGTTAGTGTTAACCTCAGTGTTGCTAAAACAAGGTGTTCCTCAATCCTTTAAGTAGCCATAATTGTATACAATCAGCCTGGAACTGAGGACCCAAACATATCCGAGGTGTCACCTCATGAAGTTAAACAGCCCTATTTTCAGGCACAAAGGTGTTAACAGAAATAGAAGGTGAAATTCAGCGGCTGTATTTCTTGTGGAATCATCTCTGCATGTACAACATCGTGTGCTGGACAGTCTGTAACAGCACTTGCTCAGCAGGTTGCCTCCAGAGAGATATTATATTTGATTAAAGAAAGAAGCAGAAGAATACCCCATACTGCTACTAGCAGACTTTTACAGAGACACACAGATTTTCTTACACTCCCATGACAATTTCAGAAATTGTTGCTTCCGTTTTCATCTTAGGGAAAGGAAAAAGCTCTCATTGTTTTTATTTGAAGAGATTCTCTCAAAATGTATGGTCAGCCTGTTATACTTTCAATCAGCCTTTTTCTCCCTGCTGATTTCCATAAAGCTGCAGAGCTCCCACCAGTTTAAGATCTGTGCCCTTTGAGCCCTGCTTCTGCAGGCTGATGATGTGACAAGTTTCTCAAACTAACAGAAGATAAAAAAAAATATTCCAGGTAGATCAAGTGCAGGGGAAGAGGAGTTATTTCCACGTATGTGCTCATTTGTGAGCATGCCCACATGTGCCTCCATGTATCACCCAGGCTACTCCTAATTGCAATTAAATGCTCTTCAATTAGGGCTGTCAATGCATAGAAAGCCCCCAGCCCTGGCAACAGGCAGCAGGTGGGTTTTGGGAGCACCGTGGTAACACTTCTCAGGGTGAGAGGAGGCTGGACAGGGAATACAGCTGGTGCCCTGGCAGAAAGTCGAGGCACCAAGGGATGTTCTGGGAAACACTCAGAGCAGCACAAGGTTAATAAGTGGCTCCTATTTAGATTTCCCCTGCTCAGAGGGTTTTGCTGCCAACTGCTGCTTCTTACATCACAGCACAGGTTTTTTTTCCTTCTACTGACATTCATAGAACCATAATGATTCCCCAAGTGGACATTTTCAGATGCAATTTATTATATTCTCTTTAACTCTACAGAGTTATGGAGAGCCTTGGGACATTCCCTGCCACGCAGCATTCCAGTAACTGCCACGGGGATGGATAACTGTAAAACACGATTGCAAGATGAAGCAGGAAGGAGTGTGATGTGAACCTGCCACCTCTTATGTCAGCCTCAGGAGCAGCAATCTTCCACCATCCTTCAGAACCAGATCAATAGGCTAAATGTTTACAAATAAAGCTTCCAAAATGTTTACAGAAATCTGGGAGCAAGACTTTTGGCCGTTAAGGACCAGTGACTTGAGAGGTGGCCCCAGCAGAATAAGCTGCACATAGGGTTATTTTTCAAAGCTGAATATAGAGATAGAGGAGCATTTTCCATCCTAAATAATTTCCAAATCCATTTCCATGAAACAGGAACAGGCAGGATTTCAGACCACAGGACAGTACCCTGGACCACTGGCTGACCAATTTTGCCTGCTTAGACAAAACACCTGGGAGGCTTAAGTGAGCAGATTCCTCTCCTCTGCATAAAGCACTAAGTCTACCTCTTGACTTCTACTACTTTTAAGCTAGCATTAAGATAATGGACAAATGGATGAATCAGGTTCTATAAATTAGTTATTTACAGCAATCAAGCAGCTGGAGGCACCAAGACTTTCATCTGCTTCTTGTGTTATAGAGTTAAAGGAAAAACTACACCAGCATTCCACTGAAGAGCCTCACATACTAGTAATTGCCTTGCAATCTAAGAAAGCCACCACAATGGGTGAGAATGCAGCACACAGTAATAATATAATGTTGGTTTGTTAATCCTGAAGCCAAAGCTTGCGCTTTCACACTCCATTCAGGTTCACATGAAAAGCCAGCGTAACAAAGTGGTAGTAAATGATGGTGTTTCCTGCCAAATCAACCCCAGGAAATGCAGGAATCCCAGTCATTACAAACCTACACCTCACCGGATTTCCAGCACAAAGAGGCAGTAAATTTGCTCTTTATGACAAATGAATGCCAGTCCAGCTGAAGCTTGCCCAGGAGCGGAAAGGGACTAGGAAGGCATCTGTGTTACTGATTTACATCATCTCAAAATTAATTCTTTCAGACCAGAACTAAGTTACAAGAAAAAAAAGATTTGGCCTTCAATAAAGTGATTAACATGTTCAGGTAAAAACTGACAAATAATCAGGGCCAGGCCAAAATCCTGGAATCACAGCAAAAGCTCAGGTTGAAAGGGACCTCTCCAAAGGTGATCTGGTCCAACCCTTCATGGAAAAAGGAGCCTAGATGAGAGCAAAAGCAATAAGCTTCCACAAAAATTGCTATTTATCTATTAGTAGAATGCAAAATTGCAAATCTTCATCCAGGAAAAAAGTGAAAAGACAATAAAAGCCATTAAATATCTAAACCAAAGTGGAACACAAGAAAATCCCCAACCAGTCAGAAGCTTGAAGTGAGTTGTCATCAAAACAGTTCATCCAGCCCTTAGCCAGGCTCTGGAGATACCTTTGAGATAAAGGACCTTAGCGTAATCCCCTGCTGTTTTTAGCAACATAGTTGGGAACTCTTAGCAAGCCCATGCTTGGTGCTGTGCTCCTGCAGCCGGGCTGCTAGCAGCACATGGATAAAGACGTGTGCATAAACTACAGCTGGGCATAACTTTACTCTCATCTTTTCCAAACCCAAACATAATTGTGGAAAAAGTTCATACCTGCCTTTTCCTGCCGAAGAGGCACTCTATCTGTCCCATGCTATTTTTCCTCCAGAAAAAACATACTTCAGGAGATACATACATAAATGCCTACTATTCACAGCATGTGATTTGCCTAGAAAGCATGAACCCAGCTCATGCATGTATCTGATCGCACAGTTTGGGTTTTTATTAAGCAGCCTTTCTGGGAAAAAAAAAATCTCTTTGGAATAATGGAAACAAACAAGTGTGGCCAGTGATTTGCATCTACCTAAAAGCCCCCAAATTACAAGTTTGTTAGTTTGCTTAAACTGATGCAGTTAACTGACCACCCAAGGCATTTTAAATGCAAAGCCCTTTCCATAAAGTAGTAATCCTCACTTAAAAATAATGACCCCATCATATATTTTGTAGAAAAAAGTTGTCTTGAACAGCCTCTGCTGTACCAATTCCTATAAAATATTAAAGGGAGTCTGACATGAGGTCCACACACAGTAATCAGGTTTGATGGGCAAAGAAAGCTTTGAATTACAATACAAAATGTTCCACTCATCCCACATTCCAGGTACAGGCTCTAAATGGGCAGAGTGAAAGTGTCAGTCAAGCATGGAGGCTTTTTTTACCCTCCCAACTTGCTCACCTGAGCATTACTTCCTACTTCCAAGGCTTTACAAGCACCTTGCTGCACTTAAGTGAGTTGGATCAGTGACAAAGTCATGCTGACCCCAAGAAATAGTGAAAACACTTGCCTGCACAAAAGTAAATCCCAGCCTGCAGTTATACAATATGCTTTACCTGAAAATTAAATTCACTTCTATAAGCTCCCAGGTAGAACAAAGATAAAAAGCAGAAAGAAAAGTCCACACATATAAAAAGCATCAGAAGGAGATGGAAGAGAGAAATGGAAGTGTTCTGCTGCTTTCCTTCCCCAAAGAGAAGTGAAAGTTGTGATTGCCCTAGAGAACCAGGGCCTGCCACCCCAGCTCCTGCACAGCTCAACCTGGGACAGCAAACTGCCCGTGCAAGCTGAGGATGCAAAGCTACAGCTGGCCCCAAAAAAGCAACACAAGCCCCAGCTGAATACAGTGTGAAAAGTGTCATTGAAAACAAGCCCTTTAAATTAAGGCTCATGGTAAGCTAGAGATCCATAGGAAATTTAAATCACTGATGAAGGATTAGGTCCTTGGCCTGGCAGCAGCTGACCAATGCAGAACATCTGTTCACTGACATCCAGGACTTCCAGCTTTGTGATACACTGGAACTTCCCATCTTCCTTTCTATTAAATCCTAGCCATAAAAAGGAATTTCCCTGCACATTATACAATTCTGAGAAATAAAAGCACTTACACCAGCCTCACGTGTTTGTTCCAGTTCATAAATAAGCCCTGCTTTTCCAATGAAAACCAACTCAATGATTTACAGTGATAAACAGGAAATTAAGGTCTGCTTTGTGCTTAGCTTCCTTCTTAAAATACAGCACAGAGCACCAATGACTACAAAGGCTTTTCTGACTTTGCCTTCTGACAGGCTGTTATTTAATGACAGTATGCATTAAATGTGGTCTCTGGGATTTTTCAAGTAGACAAATGCTTTTGAAAACTACCTTTAAATCACAGATACTGGACTCATCCTGGACTTGCTTGTGAATAATTAGATCTGGTTAACTCCCTCAGAACAGGGCCAAACACCGACCCTGGCTAAAGCCAGCAGGAAAGTTGCCACTCCAGGACTAACTCACATCCTCAAGAACAGGAGGAAAAAAGGAGCTGGTCTGCTCAGTTTTTATCATAACAGCAACACAGTAATCTACAGCAGCCTCTGTTCCAGCAATATCTAGAACCTACAGAGATCAGGCAAGACCATACTGTAGCGCAGAGATGTACGAGGCACTTAAAGTTTAAAAAAAGTCTCAATGACTCCAAGGGAAACATGAGCCCAGAGAAACAGTGATACAGCCAAGGCCGTGGACCAGAGCAGAATTGCACCTCTGCATTTCTTAGTTTATTATGCAATGGTTTATGTATTATACAATCATCGACCTACCTCAACACCACCACCTCTTTGCATGGGAAAAGCTTTATTATTTTAAGGGTCAGTTTCAGTCATGTTGCTAAACAGCCCATTTATTTGTTGCTATGCTACAGAGCAAATATTTTTGCCATTAGGTTTGTTTGATCACAAACAAAAAGCTATGGGGAAGTAACTTTCTGTTCCGATTTACTACAGGGAAAGCCTATCCTTAAAGTGAGAGCAGCTTAATTTCTAGGAATTGCCCATGAAGCCAAGCATGGAATATTCTGTCTGATGCCAAGCTCCAGGATTACTTTAAGGCAATTTGCATATATCAGGGAGGTGATGAAAATTCAACAGGAGCCCTTCCCATCCTAGGCACCAAATGAGAAGTTCTCAGATGCTTAGAAAGAAGCAGCAACCCTGGAAAGAGCAGAGGAATGGGGAAAGAGCAGAGGAATGGCTGTACCAGCATGACTGTGTCCACTCCAGTGCTGAAGCACTTGGCTGTGCTTCCACTGCAGAGCATCACAGATGCTCAACCCCAACAAATCAGTAGTATTCACTGTTTCTGTCACAGGCTGTACAAAGCACTAGCCTCACCACTTTCCATACTAAACAAATTGTATTTAATGAGATTAACACTATTCAGCTGGTCAGGCATGAGTGGGTGGTGTGCTGGATGGGATAGGGGCTGCTGGCTTTGTTTGCAACTTGATGTCAAGCCAAGGCTGGGCTGACTTCTCCCTTTGTGGGTGAAGTATCATCCCCTCTATTGCACACACAATAGTGCCCGTGTCAAGTGTTTTGCAGACAGGATCTCATCCACAACAGAGCACTTTCAGTATATGACCTCAGAGCACATTTAACTTGTTCTTAGTTCAACAGAAAATTCATTGGGTTTTTCATTTTGATGCCAGAGGAAAGAGGAGAAAAAGAATTTTATGACTTTATGAACCCTGATATTTCAAGACAAAGAACCAGAAAGAGTTCAACTCACCCTGAAGTGCTTACATGTATTGAAACCAAGTTATAAGTTAACATTGGATATTTCCAGGAAATGTGACAGAACTTAGCCTAACAAAGGGTCATCAAGGCAATTATCCCAGATCCCATTTATTATTACAATGATTTTGTTGCACTGACCCACAGACACAGGAAGAAATTTGACCCACACTAAATATGGAAGAGAATCTACACAACCCTGATAAATGCTCTATAACTACTACATTTGTTAGAAAAATCAGACACATGGACAATAATTATTAAAAATAATGATAGCTGGTGTACAATGACTTGGAGATGAAGGGAGAAACTTAAGCAGATGTCCCTGAAACCAGCACAGTGGATTTCCAGTTATTACTCCAGAAATTGTGTTAATTTTTCCCAAAGCATCACAATAAGTGGATATGATAAAGCTGATAGAATTAAATAGTCTTTAGCCACAGAAACACTACAGCTTATCACATCACACATTTACACACCTACATTTAACTACCAAGCAGAATATGCAACTTCCGTAAAGAGATTTTCATACTCTAGCTAAACCTTGATGCTACAAGAACTTTTGCATAATCAGTTCATTTGGTCATGTTCCTTGTCAGCCACTGAGAAAAACCTCCGTCACATGTTTTAGGTATTTGCATGCATGCACATTATGTGTAAACACCTGTATAACAAAGCTATAACTTAGAGGGAGCAGGAAGAGAAGGACAAGAGCTTCTCAAGGCATGTCTGCCAAGGCTGGCTCAGATACTCTGCTTGGTAATACTCATAGAATTTATATTCAAGAAAGCATGTTAGAATATTTAATTTGGTCTTCTGTGTATCAGAAGACTGAACTCCAATCAGTCATCCATTGAACTAAATTATATATTTGGGTTTGACTAAGCCTAAGCTAGTGTTTAGCTAATACACATTCTCCTCTTGGGGCAATACATTCTCAACCCTTGAGTATCTTCATTGCCCTTGGCAATTTGTTCCAGAATATAATCAATAAATTGCATTAAAAATGTGCCCAGTCTCTAATTTCAATTTGTACAGCTTCAACTTCCAATGAAATATTATGTGTTCTCTGGCAGATTAAAAAGGCCCCTAAGTACCAAAATTCTCTCCAAAAGGGAAAGTGACTACATTTAATCACCACTCACTCCTTTTAATAAGCTAAACAGAAAATGTCAAAGCATTTTATCCTATCTCTAGATAATTTCTATAGCCTTACACTGTCCATTTTAAACACATTTTCCAGATGTAGCAGAAACTGAACCAGTAACAATAAAACGCTGTCTGAACAATCCCCCTCTACCTCTAAGCATGGCTTTGCAAAGCTGTGGTCAAGTAAGCAGACCTTTCACACAGCAACACCAGAGCACGGGCAGGAGCATGGCATAGGTAGTGTGCAGCTCTCCGAAGGAGGAAGAAAAGCTATACGAGAGCACAGATTAATGCAAAGTAGCCGTGAGAACACAGGGGCACTGCCCAGTGCTCTCCGCTCACTCAGCCTCTGCCTGCATTATTCTTTCACTGTCTTTCACAGCCTCTGTGGATTATAAAATGAAAGGGCAACTTGATTGACAGGGCATTAAAACTCCCTGCAGACCTCCAATCCGATTTGGATCATTCTCTACCCATCAGGCTCCTGGAAAGTTATATGGGTATAAAGTTCCTGGGTATAACCTCTGGAATTTACCCTTTGTGGGTGACCCCGGTCCCTGGGATCTCAGCTGGGCACCAGCTTCTGGCACAGCTGAGGAAAGCTCCTGGGCATGTCTTTGGCAGCATCATTTGTGTCTACTGTCACAAACACACAATTCCATTTTCTGCCAGTTGCTGTGCACACAAGTGCTGGTTTGGCACACTGAAAACACTGCAGACTTTTCTGCCCGTCTTAGGGGGAAAGAGAAAAAGCAAAACTAAACTGCTCCCCCTCTTTAGCCCTACTCAGCACTAACAGATGCTCTTTCCTAAGCACACTGCAGTGACATGACTGTTGTACTCGTTTTAGAGATTTCCCATAGGTTCAGTTATTTTGGTTCTGGACTAACCATTTTGTGGCAGTAAATCTGGCAAGGGAAGATGACCACTGATGGCAGCAATGTGACCTCCAGTAAGAGACATTTCTCATGTTTTACAGCTTGCAGTCTCCTTCCAAAAAAAGGAAAGAGACCAAAGTTTAAGACTTCTTAAAAATACCTTATAATTATGCATGTAGAAAATCTATTTTCTCATTACCAGTGTAACCTGACAGCATCACTATGGTCAATGGCCTGATAAAACCCTGGGCCAAATCTCACCACCTTTATTCATCTGAGCAGACTCTCAGAATAAGGGCTTTCAAATGAAGGAGCAAAGTTTAAGATGCTGCCCACCCCATAAATCAGGGGAGCTATCAGCTATTGCTAAAGCTGCCCTTAAGCACTGTCAACAGTAAAGTTCTTCGGGATGGATTTCTTAGTTTGTTCTCCCTTTCACAACCTTCCTTCTATTTCTGCTCTGCACTGTTTGATTTATTCAAGACCCACAGAAAAAAACATATGGGTATTCAAAGCTAAGCTCAGCAAGAGACAGCAGTGTCAGAACAAGTCATTAGCTCAGATCTTAAATCCAGAGAACACAGTGAATTACACTCACTTGCAAAGATGTGGAACCTGTGGTGATAAAAAGACAGGCTTCAACTCTATGAAGGGACAGGTAGCATAAATCTTCACAGCTCTACCAATTTCAGTAGCCAGGCTGTGTTCTGAGCCCATTTGCTGCAGCACAGAGCTTTGCAAATGCAACATTGCCCCCAGCACATAAAGGTTAGAGCCCTTGGGCTTGTACAGTAGACATGCCCACCCCAAACACCATAAAAATCCAGCCTTGTTTTGTTGCACTCAAGGCTACTGAGATCAAGATAATTAGCATCAACTGGTCCATACATTAAGTAGTTTGGGACAATTAACACTGCACATTTCTTTTACTGGAGTGATTTAAAATCTGACCTCAGTCAGAAAGAGCAGAGTCCTGAGCAGATCTTCAGCTTCATCTAAAGCCCAGCAACAGTTAATAAAACATGCTCTTGACTGGCACTCCTTGAGGGTATCTATACCCAGCAGCACCTCACAGGAGCAGTAAGTCCAGCACACACACAGGAGCTTTGCTCAGCAAGGACCATGTAACTGCTCTGCCATGAAGAGATGAAGGAGAGCAGGTATCCAGATACATAACTGGCATGAATGTGTTTCAAAATGTTCTTTCTAGCAGAAATTCAACAGGCTCTGAAGAGTTCTCAGATCCAGGTGTTACTGAGTCTTAGGTGGGGTCTTTCCAGTTAGGAGATGCTAAGGGCCCAGAATTGAACTTCAGCCTCCCAGTGACTTCAGTCAGAGCTTTAGTAATCATACCCCTAGCTGATGGAATCCTATTGATGACATTGGCAGTTGGATGAAAGCTTTTGGGAAGGAAGAATGCAAGCTTAATATTTTTTCTACCCCTACGAAACATGAGCTTTATATACCTAGTTCTGCTAATGCATCATAACCCAAATTATCTCAAATAATGATATAATTCTGGGCAGCTTGCTAATACAACTGTCTTCAATTTCACTTAGCAAATATTTAATTTGTCATCTGCTAATTAACAAAGTAACTGGCATGTTTTCCAAGATGTGACAGCATGCAAAGGAGAGTTCTAGGCCCTTTGAGTGGTGTCTATTTTAAATCCAACTATGCACAGCCTTTGGCTCAGAGAACTACCCCAACTCATCATGTCCAAAATGAAGTCTGTGACTGCAATGCAGACAAGCATTATCACTTGTGTGTTTTGCACAACAGCCAGGGATGTTTTGATCAGAAACTCAGTTTGCAGCTTCCAGAAAACTCTCATTGTTATTTCGATACTCTTTGCAGCTTTGTTATGCACTTTTAGCTATCACTTTACATTGGTCCTTCGGTAAACACATCTCGCATGTTTTCCATTAGAAGACTCAGTTGCAGACAAGTAGCTGAGCACTGAGTATCATTTCAGAGTCAGTCAGTTTTCCACTGATCTGTCAAAATTACTTCATTACCTGGATTTGTTAAAGGTGTGTAACAAGTCTAGCAGGACTGAATTTTAAATGGTCATTTTCACTCTGAAATATTATTTCCTCTTGCATTCCTGATACTTCATTTGGGTTTACCTTTATTTAACTGCAGGTTAATTCATGCAATACACAACTCTAATTTGCAGTAGTTTTTAGCCATTTTGCCCTGATCCATTTTAATCAGCAGGCAATAGAACACATGCCTGGCAGCAGACCTGTTCTGCCCTCCCAGTTAGCAGAAACACCTGGGAGTCAACTGGGAACATATTGATTTTTCCACATAGCTGCTGGCCACAAATCCAATTCATAATATAACATGGAATCTCAGGGTTTTATCAAAATATGAAAGAAAAATGAAATTGAAGCAAAAAAATTAATGAACACTTTGTTCAGTCCCTTGGCACATAGCTACTTAAAAGAAAAGAGCATTTGTGTTATACACCAGCTCTATTTGCCAAACTCAGCCTTTGCTATTATTACAGCTATCTCTGCTTGGACAAGAATTTTCTCATCATATTCCAGCCTAACCTTCAAGTGAAGTTGTACAGTCAGGAGCCTGTGGCTTTACAACCTTCTGCCATTTACATATCACCTCCAGCAGAAGTCCTGAAAAATGCATTTCCATAGCCCTGTCCAGTCCAAGACCCCACCTTTGATCAGCCAGTCCTAATACTCAGGCTCATGTCCTATGGAAATATTCCCAGTAGGGGATAACATTAGAAAGACTAGAAAATTATGCTGTCAGAGCCTGTGGCTTTACAACCTTCTGCCATTTACATATCACCTCCAGCAGAAGTCCTGAAAAATGCATTTCCATAGCCCTGTCCAGTCCAAGACCCCACCTTTGATCAGCCAGTCCTAATACTCAGGCTCATGTCCTACGGAAATATTCCCAGTAGGGGATGATAACATTAGAAAGACTAGAAAATGATGCTGTCAAGCCTTTAACTTAACCATGCTACTTTCATGGGTCTGTGCAGTAACACCCCTTTGCACACTAAGGATGGTTGTATCTGCCAAGCATGGGACTATCAGCCAGGTTATTTTCACCACCTTAGGGAGTAGCTGTGTGCTAAAACTGCCTAGAGTGCCACAAAAGGCTTTAGGTCATCTTCACCATGGTATTTGGACCCCTTTTTGTCCAAACAACCCACTTACACTTCCACTAACCCTCCTTCCAGAGCAGTAACTTCTAGCAGAAACACAAGACAAACAGGTGGAGGGGTTGGGGTCAAACAGGCCAATCTGCAATCACCAGATGTTGCTGGAAGACATCTTTAATCATCAAGCTCCACAGGCCCATAGAACTCTTCTGCCAGCCAGTCTAGCCTCCCCCCCTTCCATTTTCAGACAGCACAGACCGGGGCTGCACCTCACCCACACCAGCACCAGACAGAAGAATCCCCAATCCCATTTGTACCTCCATGAGCTACTGTGCTGCAGGCTATTAACAGCTGAAAGTGTCTTACTATTTTACCCTAAGTAATGGACCTTAAATTCTCTCCTGTTGGCCTTCCACACAGATGGAGTGGGAAGAGCAAAACCAGCATCAAATGAGGCTATAGCTCAACCTCCTCCACAGCTGGAGAGTATCACTCCAGGCAAAGCTAACTACACAGCAGAGAGGAATCAGTTATATGTTGGTTTTGAGAGGTTTTACTGGTTCATTAACTGTTGAGTAGCAATAGCCTATTCTTTTAGCTGCATTAAAGCAACATAAATCCTCCCTGCTCAGAACAACTTGTAATGCAGTTCAGACAGAGTTATTACTAATGAGGTCTTGGGTTCAGATCCAGATGTTTAAAGAAAGTAACCAGCTCTACAGTGCTGTTAATGTTGTAAGGGCTCAGTGGAAAACTCCTTTATTTCTTTGATCTAACAGGATTTAGACATTCAATCATGAAAAAAATTATTTTTCCCCACATACATATTTAAGGACCTATCTGCAACAAAAAGGGATGTTACTCTTTGAAATCAATTCTTTCATAATTTCTGGAAAGAGGTTTCACAATTGAAGTAATACTTGGAAGTAGAGTCACCACACTACTCATTCTGCAATGAATCTGTTGTGACACCTTAAGCAAATATTTTAGAAGGTAGCCACAACCACACTTTTTTGATGAAATCTCTTTGCAGTTATGAGTCCAAGGCAAAGGCTCCAGCTCCTTAAGCCGCTCTGCTTTACACAAGAGTGGAAACCAAAGCCTGTCATGTTTTCAGACCACTGTCTTTTCTAAGCATATTCTTAGAGGACAGTTACACTTGATAGAAAACAACCTTCAGCTTCTGCCAGTATTTCACATAAGCAGCAACATCTCTACACAAAGTTTCAGTAGATTTTCCTCACTCAGAGGTAAGTCAGTACTAAGCAAGATGGTCTTTCACACATGCTGAAAGCAGAAATCCTGATTAACATCCCATTAACTTGATTTCTTTTAAGCTTTGGCAAAATTAATTCTGTTTGAGCCCTGTGCATGAGACAGCATGAGCTGTGTTCCCACTGCAGTGCTCTGAGTAATTTTCAAGTAGCAGCCACATCAGCCCTGGGCTATAACACTCAAAGTTCATTCTTTCTTTGAATTTTAGACCTTCAACTTACATTGGTAAAGGCCCAAGAACTTATAAAATCTGGAACTGCAAGAAAACCTCTAGAATCTGATAGTATTGGCACACTTGCTTACATGCACCAGCTAAAGTGGTCCCATATGTTTTGCATTCACTGGAAACATCTTTGGCTCATCATATTCTAAGGGCTCCATCCTCAATGTCCATGCATTTCAGGGATTTCATGTCAGGGAAAAAAAGCAGGTTAAATTGGAAAAGGAAGATTGTTTATACAAAATGTCAGTCCTCCTGCAGTACTTTTCCTTGTAGTTTTAGTGTACAAAGAAGTTACCCATTGGTATGTCTGCTTGGAATGCCAGTCTGATGGGAATCAATGCACTTTTGGCTAAGTGAATTGGCAGGCAGAAAACTAATGGTTTCAAGTGAATTGTAAACCAGATATCCCATTCATCACACTGGCACGTCAACTAAAGCACCGAGAATATAGTTAGAAGAGAAACATTCAGGTTGAGTCTCCAAAGCATGTTCATATTTTATAATTATATTTCAGGAGTACCAATGGATTGCCAGTTTCTAAAGCTAAACATTCCTGCCTTGAAGATATGCAAGATGAGTACTTGGTGGTGGGAGTTAATTTTGCTTTTAGACACAGGCACATCCCAGCTATACAGCCTGAGAGCTTTCCCAAGGCTCACTCAGTCCCAGGCTGACCTCTTCTGACCTACTGAAGAAAATAAGTTTAAATGGTACTCCATTTGCACCATATTTACCAGGTGGAGAATATGATGTTACTAACTTGATATAATTTGAAATTGCAGCTGACACCTTCAGTGCAACTTTGCAGGTATTTTAGATGCCAGTGGTAAGCTAGAAACCCTGCTACAGCTTCAGAACACCTTTCTGAAGCTGACTGCGCTCAATTCAAGAATGCTCAATACAGGGTTTTTTTTGCACTGTTTAACAGCATTGAACTCTAAAATTTGAGGAACTCTTCAATTGAGCTATCCCTTTTACAGATACAGAATGCAGACATCAGAAAATAACAGGGTTTATTATGTGTTTAAATTCTCTTGATCCCCATTTTTGGAATAGTTCTCCCAGGGTAACAGCCACCCTCCCCAGCCCTCAGTGCTAAGAGTGCACTGCCACAGCAGACAGCTCAGCCTTCAGTATTTCTCCCTGTCATCTTTCCCATCCACAGACAATTCTCACTGGGCCTCCACAGGACAAACTGACAGTCGCTACGATGAAGACAAACGACCAACTGGTTAAGCAATGCACAGGGAACAGTTTTCCTAAACTTCTCAAATATTTTCTGTTGCAGAAATTCAGTCCAGTTTTTACAAACCAAGATAGGTTAGGATTAGTTCTGATCCCAAGTTTAAGCACCTTTCTATACTAGACCCACACCAACACAGAAAAAACATTTTATATCTACCATGATCTCAGTTAAACAGTCACTGGAGAATAAGTTGTCCTAAGACCAGCATGAAGGCAACAGGACAGGACAGCTACACAGACTAATCTAAATAGAGGAGTTCGTAACTCTTAAACTTCTCTGCTAACTACATGCCCTTACCCTTTACCAATTACTTTTGTGCTGCATGTCATGATGTTATTTCCACCTTTACCTTCTTAAAAGAGTTTTCCCCACAACATCCCTTTGATGCACTTGCAACAGTGAATTCCCAGTAGTGCAAACCAATAGACTGACCTCTAGTTCTAACCAGCCTCTGAAGAGGCCATAAGTGTGCTGGGAATTAAAATAGTTGACTACAAAAAAAGGTCTGAACAGGACCATAAAAATATTTAAATGCTCTTCAAATGTTTTACAACCTTAATGTACTTTGAACAGAGCCATAAAGTAATTGTACAGAGAGAAATGTTGTCATTGAATAGAAATGTTTTAATGAAAGCTAGCTGTGTTCCCCACATTAAATGGATAAAAAGCTTTCCTTTATCTCGCTGTAGTATTTCCTTCAGTGAAATCCCACCCGTAACACTATACACTGCTAATCACCGGCGAGCACCATGTACTCTCCAGAGCATGAAGTGCTCTTTAAATACACCAGTGAGCTGTACAGCGTGTTCTCTTACACTGACCCAGAAAGCAAATCTCATTTAGCACCTTTTCTTGAGCAGACACAGAATAAGCTCACAAAGGGTTAAAGAAATACAAACATCTTCTGAACAGCAGCATTACATTATCTGAACATCAGTCAGAGCCAATGCTGCAAAAATCAATAGTGCCATATGCGAGATACCTTTCACAGTAGCTTTGAGGGACAGCTGTAACTGAACATGCTGTAGAACTGACATGGACTGAAAGGGAGGAAAACGGGGGGAAAAGAAACAAATTAAACATTCCACTGTTTCCAGAAAGCACAAAGAAAATGGACAGAATCAAGCAGAACTGAAAAATGCTGGCACAAAAAGCAATGCACATATTAACTGGACTTTGGTCTGAAACCACTTTCTAGAATGAAATGTGAGTGGTTCAGAGACAAATGAAGTCACAGAGCTATCATTCTAGAAAGTGGTTTCAGACCAGAGACAAATGAAGTCACAGAGCTGCCATTATGCTTTAAAAAGGAAGGAAAAACCATCCTTCTCATCAAGGCAGCTTCATCATTTTCTGCAGGAGGGCATGCCAATATTTGTCTCGAACAGCAGGTGACCAAACTGCCCAGAGCCCTCACCCCGAGCTGCCTGTCCTGTGTGTGGGCACACCATGCTGACCAGCTCAGGCCAGGCACTGCCAGGGTTACACTCCAAACACATCCTCCACTCACATGCAGGGAGAAGAACACAGGACAGGGCCCATGCCATCTGTGCTGTTTAAAAATAGACATTACCTCCATCAATGTTTGACCTTGAATCTGTTTCTCTACACCGTGCAAGCTATATAGATAATGATTTGAGGTAAACCAAACAAATCTGCAGGGAACAATGGTCACAAGGTCTCTTGTGTCCCCATTTGTGTTTCCATCTACAACTGCTTGTAGTCTACTTTACAGACTATGCCTGTAAAGCAGATGCAGTTTGATGGTGTTCTAAGATGAACCTTCCATGGCTGAAAAGATCTCTGGGCTTCCGAGAGGAAGACAAGTTTTGGAGAACTAGAAGGGTCCTGTGCTGAAACCTGGTTAAACTTCATTTGATCAAAATCAAATAGCAGAAGGACCTATATTTTTTAGGGCTAATACCCATTTTACTTACTAATACAGCTTTTGGCTATTTGTGTATCATACACACACCTCTTAATACTGTGCAGCGAGTTACCAGAGTGCACATCATCCTGTCAACACGCATGTTTAATCTATGTTCTACAGGCATCTGAAAGTAAATCATATGTATATACACAACCAATACAGATTTCTAAAAGTTAGAGGGGGAAATCCAATATGCCACTCCAAGTATCAATGGGAATGCATAGGTGAACCTTGGATCTTCCTTTGTAACTAAGTTACATTTACCTAGATTGGGTCTGGTTCAGCCAGACCAAACGCTTACCCAGATTCTCTACACAATTACATCAAGATCTTAGTGCTTTCAAAATGGAATGGAGATGAATCATCCATCAATCCATACACTCAAAGTGAATTTATTATGTCAAATGACTAAAACAAGGCCACAGAATGGCTGGAATCAAAACAAACCCTTCATTCAAAAAATAATAGAATAAAGAAGTTAGAGTACTTGTTTTTAATTTAATGAAAAGATGTTCTTGTTTTCCAAAGTGTTCTCTATAGCCTTCACCTATGCTTGCTAAGGCTCTCATTCTACTATTCATTAGATGTTCAGATGGAATATCACAGCCAAGGAACATTGCAATAATTATCAATAGTTTCATTATTATAGACAAGCTAACAGGATCCTTCAAAGAGTTTTCTGCGTCACTGGTCATTCTCCAGATTATCAAGGTAGTGATTCTCCAGATTCCATCCCTGAAGTGCTAATATGTCCACCAGCAATACCTGGCCAATCCAAATCCAGCAAAAATAGACTTTAACAATCCTTTCACCACCTCCCACGCCAGCTGCACAATTTGCATCAAGTTTATGAAGGCTGCAAATTTCTGACAAAGTTCCATAGAGTACCTACTTCTCTATACATCAGTGTTTTACTTTCTTTTGCATCTCTGAAAGTCCGGGAGTTTGGCACATTGATAAGCTGAGAACAGACTCCACTCATCAACAGAAGTGCTATATAAATACCTGGGTTTCCACTACGAAGCTGAACTCCAAAATCTGGTTTCTAACAAGTAGATTATATTTTTCTAACCAGAAAAGGTTACCAATCTACATTATCCACAGCAGAGCACTTCTTTGTTCCATATCTACTTCTTTCCCTACCTCAGGTGTGCCAGTGGTGCCAGAAACATTACCACACAATTATTTCCAAATGTATTTTCTCTACACACAACCATTTGGTTGTCATAGCAGTCATTCAGATGATAAACATTAAGACCACTCTGCAGGTCTCAGATTTCTTTTGGAAAACAATGTATTTTCTGATTGCATTGATCTGAAATACATTCATACATTTTCCCTACCTCAGGTGTGCCAGTGGTGCCAGAAACATTACCACACAATTATTTCCAAATGTATTTTCTCTACACACAACCATTTGGTTGTCATAGCAGTCATTCAGATGATAAACATTAAGACCACTCTGCAGGTCTCAGATTTCTTTTGGAAAACAATGTATTTTCTGATTGCATTGATCTGAAATACATTCATACATCAACACATTACATTTTTGGTACTTAAAGACGCTGAGGTTTAAATTTAGGGGTGTAAAATCCATGTGATGAGTGTCACACTACTGTTAAAGTAACTGAAGAATATTAGCAGCTAGTGTAGGCTCAAATTCTTGATTCTTCAAGGTTCTTACATACCCAAACCACTCTGAAAACACATTTATTAATTTGTTCCAAAATAGAAATCAGTCACAGTTACATCAGAATTAAACTAGAGGACCAGGCATAGCTGGTGGATGGTCATGTGCATATGCCAATTCTTTAGATGTCATAACAGAGGAAACAGGCAGATCTTGAATATTTTTCCATGCTGAACTGAGGTCTCCACAGGGTGGAGGATGAAAAAAAAAATCACTGTAGTAATTTTGACGCAAGTGGGAAAAGCCGAATTGATTGTCATATTAATTCATCCTTTCTGCAAATGATAGGAAGCATTACTCATGCATCAGCATTTTTTATTTTATACCATTTTTCAAAAGGTATCTAATTCTTATACAACTGGCCAAGAAAAAAGAAAATACCAGTGAGAACCAGTAGTGATCCAGGAACATCAGGTTCTTGTTGTCCTGGCATGGTCTATATAAATTCATAAAATGCCAAAATTTTCTAAAGCAGGTGATTAAAGTAGGGTGAATGTGAGGTTATTTGTATAGATTCTTTGCCTTTGGAAATAACAGCAGAGAACATCTCTAACGAGAGGAGCCTCAGATCTCTAGACACAGAAATACAGAAGAGTGCTCCAGTTTCCTTCGCAGCAGGTGCCATCGAAGGAAGGGTACAAAGCTAGTCTGCACACTGGTACACACCAACTTTGTTTTCTCAAGGCCTCCAGTTTATTTACTAGCATGACAGTTGTGTATACCTGCAGTCAGGAGTCCGTATTAGAAAGCCTAAGAACCTTTTATGGGGTGTTAGTTTTGATCTGATATTTTTGGCAGGGACTAAATTAGCGTAGCACTTAGAAGCCTCCTGCATGAAGAGGATGAGTTATCTGCTATTTTTTATTTCAAGGAGGCCTCTTGATCCACTATGGATTTCCTTCCAAGAACATGCCATCTATATTAATATCTCTGCATCTCTATCCTACACTAAACACATGCTTTCAGTGAACTATGTGCAGTGGAAACTTGACAGCTATAAATCCCACGTACAGGTGTGGTCAAATGCACTGGCCCTTGAGTCTGCTCTTGCTGAACCCCCACCCTGTGCCCAGCTCTTGTCAATCAAAGCAGTTTGAAAGCCTGAAATGAGTGCTAGTTACAACCAGGCTAAGCCAGAGCCCCTGCAAACATACAGTTGTGCCACTTACCCTAATGGATATCACGGGATGCCATGCAACAGCCTGCAGCTGCTTCTTTAAAGCACAGCTTTCTGCCTTCGGAGCTAGGGATGGCAGCAGGGCTCAGCCAAGGAGGTCATTGAGGGAGAGGGGAGGTAGCTCACTTCAGGCTGTCCTGCTCTTTTCATCAGCATCCATTCACATCTACTGGTAAGCCTTGTTAGGGTCACTGCTAATTGCTGGAGTAGGAAAAGCTCAATACACATGCTCTCAGACTCCCATCTCCTGTTCACCGGGCACACCTCACCCTGGGAAGTCACCCACCTTATGATGTACACTAACAGCAGGAGGAGGACGTTGTCTTACCACTTACTATTCTGCAGTGATAACAAGAAACCTCAGAGTCCCCAGATACTGTAAAGAATTACAGGATGTGAACAACCCTCAGCCTTGTCAGCAGGGAATGCTGGCCAACACATTAGCATAGCTATTTGAATCCTGACCTTTAAATGAAATGTGAGCAGTTGGCTACCTACAAATTCCTCAGCTGCTGTCTGTCATTTGGTTTGCTTCATACAGTTCTGTTCCTAAGTGGAAGAAAATCATCCATTGACTTCCTACCTTGAAAATAACAGGCCAAGAGTTGAGCCCCTGGCAGGGTAAAGCAAGGAAAGGCATGTTCTGTGATGTCATGTACAACCATGAGGAAACCTGTATTTGTGTTTTCATAGAAGCATAAGTCTTACTAGAAAAAAATTGAGAATCCTAGGATCTGCATCAAGAACACTAAAATTATGTTCACATGAAATTAAGATAATCAACAGTTGTTTGCAAAAGTGCTGATCTTAAATGCTCAAAATCTGTTAAAGCTATTCTATGAAATTTCTGAAATTAATTTAAACTGTAACTAGAAGTATTTTGAACATGCAGATTGACAAGTACATGCTTAGTTTTCTAACAGATGAAATGCCTTGCCAGCAAAGCTGTTACAGAATTTCACACAGACCTGCATATGCTGACAGCCGTATTTCAGGAGATCTGCAAATGTGGAGTAACCGGATGAAAAAAAGCATAGGTTTCAGGGGTTGCAGTCAGACATGATCATGTTTCTACATCTTTTTAGCCTCCCCCCAGGTTAGCAAATACAGCTATTTCAGGCAACACCTGTAAATCCTCCAGCATGGAAAAAAAGGAAGAGCTCTTTGACACCAGTCTGATCACAGTCCAGAGAAGCAGTTTCTGCATAAACTTCTGTCAGTATCTACTTGTAACAAGCTGTACCTATTAAGTATTTATTGTGGTGGTTACCAGAACCCTGACCGAACATTCAGTCTGGATATTGAACACATTCTGATTGTTGGGATCATGTCCAAGTTGAACCATACAGCACTGGCGATAGATTCCCTATGCTGTCAATGCACAATTTCAATTAAATCAACTTGATCAAATTGCTGTGTCATTCAATGTGTTGGCTTAGCTACAGTGAGCCATGCACCCTCCTGACAGTGCAGTTTCTCTCCCAAACGAAAGAGAATAATTCCTCTTCAAGTAGAAAGCTTAAAGAAGCAGCTAGCTGGAGCCTGCAAAAAGCTTATCCAATGCATCCATTTGCAGTAAGCTTCCGCCTCATTCCAATACTATGGAAAAAGTCTAAAATTTAACATTTCTTTTAATTGCTTCAAGAAGATTCTGCACCTTGACTGCAACATCCATGTGCCTAGAAAGAGAAGTAGGAGCCCAGAGCTGTATCCAGAACTAAGCTGTAACAAAAAAGTATTAAAATGGCTAGAAACAGAACACCCTGGGGCAGGGAGAACACAGCATGGCCCAGCCAACCCACAGGGATCCTGTGCCCAGAAAGGATGTGGGAGCCAGGCTACCCCAAGGAAGGAAAGCTCCATTTCCAGCTAGGACACCAGTGCAGCAGCACAGGGAGGTTGTTTCTCAGGGCTTCTTTCAGCCTCAAAGGTCCACCTGGAGAGCTGCTGCCAGGAGAACACGTCCACTGCTCTGCCCATCTGCAGAGCTTCAGACAGAGCTCGCGTGCCTCTGGCTTGACAATAGCTATTGAATTGCAGGAGTGAAAGAGCAAAAACAAGCAGGTGAGGAGGTTGTGCTTTGTTGATTGCTTGGAAAGAAAGGAAGTCACTCACACCCTACCCACAGGGGACTTATTCTATTCTGCTCCCCCTCCCCTTGGGTCTGATCCAGACCCCACAGCAGCAGTAGAAATAACCCCATTGAGAGCTACACTCTTCAAGCCAAGTTTTATATGGCAAAGGGGAAAGAGAGGCGAGACAAAGAGGTCAGGTTAAAAAATACACTTGTATGATAGTTGGAAGTAAGCCCTAAACGGATACAAGACCACATGTTCTACTATCATTTCAGTCACTGCATTGAAAATAGTGTGTGTATATATATATACATCCCTAAATTTATCCCTAGCTGCTTGGTTGTACATGGTACCTCTCAACTTATATACCCTCAAGGAAGGAAAATAAAATGCTGTATGTTCAAAACTATCAGGTTACTAAAAGCCTTTTCATCCAAACCCCATCACACAGCTGGTAACTAGCTTCAAAACTAAAATACTACTGTCACATCCAGAGCACAGACATACGTATGGAAACTTCGCTTTATTTATGAAGGTTGGTATCCCAGCTTTGAAATACTGCAGCTCTTCGGAGCATTACCAGACACACCAGTATCTACAGTTAAAACTTCTCTCAGGACTTTACAGCCTCCAAAATATTTTATCAACATTAACCCTCATAGGAACAACCACATTTATATATACCATTCCTCCCTTACGTGGCAAAGCGAAAAGACCCACTACAGTGCTGTAGCAGCTCAGGGGCAGCAGAAGCAGGACTTTGCTACTGCTTCCTCACATGCTTTGCAGTTGGGGAGGCTCTCCTGGAACATTCTTGAATGCAAACAGTAAACACAGCCAATAAATCAAAAAGCTTGGAAAACACTCCATTTGACTTTTACCAGAGTTAAAAAAATAGAAAAAAGGATTGCAAAGCTTTCATTTTTTACTAAGCACACTCCAGTTAGTATGAATAGCTGAAGCAATTGTAACCCAGAGCCAGCTTTGGCCCTCCAAAAGCACAGAATGCATAGCAAACACTAACCCCACAAACAAAGCAAGAATATTACTTCCTACACTGCAATGTTCTTCTACCACAAACAGAAAAATGAATAAAAAAAAAGCATCACTTGTGTTTTATTCACACAGTTGACCCACAAAACAGAGAACTAAACTGAACAGACAAAGATCAGATTTACAAAAGTCAAAAGCTTTCATGAACATTTGAAACTTAGGACTTACTTTGTGCAGGTGCTTCATCTAGCAGAAAAAAATCCAAACCTCTCTAAACCTCTTCTTCCACATCACCTCTTACAAAAGCAGGGTGCCTGGCCCATCGGCTCTTATACTCTGACGGGAGAGCCAAGGCAGCTGCACTGCATGCAGGCACCTGTGAATGTCCCACCTGTGGATGTGAAGGGGTATTTAAGGCTTCTGTCTTCCTCCAGTATGTGTGAAGTAGGCTGGGTTTTGTAGACATTTGAGAGATTAAAGTGTAGTTATGATGTTTTATGGGGTCTCCTGTTTATGTCTTTTAGCAAGACTGGTTAGCCTATTGAACCTTTAAGGTGCAGTATTGTTGTAGTGACTGAGCTTCTGATGCTGTCCTCCTCATTGTTTTCTCTAGTGTAGGCTTTTATAAAGCAGATTTTTATCTTCATGTGATCTCAATAATCAATTAGTTGAGCTATGCTGCCTGTGGGCAGTTCCTATGAGGGTCCTGAGGGACAGGTACTGTGCTCTCAGCCTGCCTTCTCCTGTCTCTATTGCTCTTTAGGGCTTGTACCTTGGCTTACTGTTTATTTTTTCCTTGCTCTTTGGGGTGTAGTGGATTGCATGGCTTGTCCTGCTGTGCAGTGTCAGGTACTATGAAAAGGAGGATGAAGACAGTTTTTGTTTCAAAAACCTCTATCCTGTTTACTGAAGGTTTCTATCCAGTCTAGAGACAACAACTACATGAGTACTGTGGATTCAGAGTAGTAATTGCTGCTAGGATTTAAGCTAGGCAGTTACAAGACCTTCACACTGTACTGCATTTTCCTTGTAAGAGCTCTTTCATTTCTGCTGCTGCTACCCCCTTGCTCCGCCTGTCCTTGGCTCCCTGGGATCCAGCCCTGGTTCTGAGGCTGCTATTCCCACCCTCTGTTAGGGTCAGGTCTTAATGAAGTGATACAACTTAGTGCATGAAACCAGTGATTTTTTTTTTTAAATTTTCCTTTGATGTGGGGAAAATGACTGGGCTTTCTGCAAAATGCGCTTTTCTAGTAGCAGAAGACATGAATTTGGCTGTCACAGGACTCCAGACAGCAGAAAACCGAGCATGTAGAGAGAAAAAGAAAAATCCTGAGTGCAACATGTATTGAGAGAAACAGAAAGAAGATTATAATACTGTCAGCCTCTGATCCTTGGAAATACTCTGTCAGAGCCAAGAAAAATCATGAGACTGACTTAGAAAAAACATAAGGCTTTTCAAAAGTGATACATTTGGGCTCTTTTTGTTTGAATTCTGGTTTCTGAGCCTCTTGGCTCATATTTTAGATTATTTTCATTCAAAAACCACAATGACCAGAAATGTATGTGTCTTGTTGATGGCTGTGTTTCCTTTTCATTTGACTTCCCTATAAATCAGTAGATACTGGGAGCTGGTCTCAAAAACAAAACAGAGAGTGGGAAGCTTCTAATAAAATGCTGAGAGCTAGTAAAACTGCTTATTTCAAGCAGGGAAAATAATTTCAGGAAAGCTTTGTCTTAGGGAGTGGGCTGTTTTCTGTGGTCTAACAGGTAGAGGTGCCACAGAGACACCCTGGACTGCTATTACTCTCTGCAGGAGAGGGCAGATTAAAAGTTGGAAATAGTTCCAATTCTGAAGAAAAGATGTTAAAAAAAACTCTCTGGAAAAGAAGATTCCACAAAATGTTTAATAAGAAACCCTGGAATGGTTTGCTTCAATAATAAGGAAGCATTATACCCAATATTATTATTCTACTGTGATGGGAAAATTAAAGCAAAATGTTTACTGTCTTGAAGTTAAATATGTTACTGTTACTGAGCAGGAGAAACTGAAACAATCGAGCAAAACATTTCAGTTTTGACAAAACTGCATTTTCTCATTGGACTTTTCTGTCAAAACATTATGACCAGCTCTAATAAACATATGCATAATGAGTATAAACATATGTTCACTCTAAAGATGCTGGTTTAAACATTACTGCAAAATTAAATCTTTGTTTATCCACAGAATAGATGGAACATGGGCAGCAGCTGCTCAGCCTTTCACCACCTCGTCCCCAGTGTATCCCGCTGCTCTGCTGCAGGACTCGCTAGCTAAGGGCATTTGGGGTGCTTGCCCGTGAGCCTTGGGGGTTCACACCTATTGCCTAGTGTCATGCATTAATTATGTTAATTTATAACTATGTGTGGAGATTCTGATTCACAAAAACATACAGTGACTGTGTACTGCTATGTCCTCTGTACTCTCAAACCAGAGGATCACCCTCATTGCAAGTAAAATTAGTTATTTTGGCTGCAGCTCTTTGAAACACCCAGAAAACTGAAACCCTCAGAAAAATGATACCTCAGCAGTGCTCCCCAGACAAGCCCTTTTCGTCAAGAACTTTCCATCCCTAGCGATGCTCTAAAACAAATGTTTGCCAGTAAGTGTTGGGTTAATGGTTGGACTCGATGAACTTAAAGGTATTTTCCACCCTCAAAGATTCTATGATAGACGCTGCATTTATTCAACACGAATAAAGAATACATCAGTTGGTTGTGAATAACTTACGTGGCTGATGGTTGCACACCGTTGCACTACAGCTATGGAAACGCGTGTCAGGATTCCTCTCCCCTTTTAGGGGACACTAGCTCCTTTTCTGGTTTTAGGTCCGGTCCTGAGTTAGGGACAGATGGAAAGAAAACAAAAAGATTAAAATTAGGAAATCAAGTAAATTGTCCTCTATTAGTATAAAAGGCAAGTGAATAGATTATTCCTTAGAAATCACAGTTTTTGTGGAAGAGCAAAGGGCATCTTCCCAGTGGCACCAGCCTCAGAGGCACCTGCAGCCCATGGCACCCGATCACTCTGCATGCCAATACCAGTCACCGGGCTTGGGATAACGTCAGCCACTGTAAAACTCCAGTTTTCATTATCTTTTAATCAAGAGACATATATTGATTTAGAAACAGCAAGACCACAGACAGAGACCTCACATGAGCGAAGACAATGTGTAAGGAGGGATTTGAGCACAGCCGCACCGGTTATCTCGATGGAGGTTTTGGCAGGCAGCTCCTGCAAACCTCCCACCTTCCGCTCCCATTGTGGCTTCCAGGGGAGATGACAGACACCCCTGTGACATGTCCCGCTGCGGCTGGCCCCACACTCACTTGCCTTGGGTACATGGGACCCCCATGCTCTGGGGTAATAGTCAACCCCTCCCAGCACCAGGCTTGCTGGTTCACTGCCCACATATGCGACCTGATCCTAAACAAGAGCCTCGGACAAGTCTCAGAAGGCACCGAGACATCCCCGAGTGACCTGCGATTATAAGAATACCGCTTGTGTTCTTAGAAGTCATTGTTAGTGAGCTCTGCGAGGGCAGGAAGGGGCTCGACCAGCAGCGCTGGGCTTCGTCTGGAGCCGAGATACCCAGCACATGCCGTATGTGGGAAATGCAACATGCAAGGGTCTTTTGCCTAATTTCTTTCTGCATAAAGAATTGTGCAAACAGCCAAATATCTCAATAAAGCTGAACAGCCTGTTTCAGTGAAAGCCATGGACGCTCAGCCAGCATCTTTGCTGGGCTCTTGGTGCCTCCTACCAGAGCAGGAGTACCCTGGCACTTAGAAATACACATAACCGGATGACACTGAAGAGTCTTGCCTTGTTGACAAACTCATCTGATGTGTTTGATTTTATTACTGACCCCCTCTCACTGCTGCCTTCTTTGCTTCCCCTCAGTCCATTTATTAGCTTTATTAACTTAATAGAATGGTAAATGAATACTGTGCTGTGGTTTGTGTGTCTCATTCTTCGATAAAAATGATAAAATGCAGGCTCCATCTTCAGTATTTTAAACCGCACTGATTTTTGGAAACATCTGTTTGAACGTCCTTTTCACATCAGCCATATTCTCTTGTCCAAAATTCTAGTAATTTTTAGCAGTTAACCACATTTTGAACAGCAGAAGCAGGAGAAAAACCTTTCCGCTTTAAGATACTCACATAGGGAACTGTTTTCAGCACACACCTTGGTGGAAAATGCACACGCAATGTGGCTTTCAAAAGTACAAATTCTGCTTGTAATTTTTAACTCTACCCACTCTCTGCCCACCTCTGCAACTTGCGGAAATAGCTGTGAATTCCTCCATTTATTGGCACCTAATTTGGTGCAAAAGGCAGAGAGGCTAAGGTTTAGATGTAGAACTAAAGCTGAATTTAAGACACCTGGGATTCAGGTGCTCCTTTTCTGTTTCTCCCCCGGGTTATTAATTAAGAACACTAGAAAAGTGGGCATTAGTGTAACTCAAAGTCCAGTTCAGTATTTAATGAAGAGTGTAAGAACGAAGGTCTGTAGAGCTCCTCAGCAACCTACATCAAATGTCCTGCGATTTCAAACACCAGCTTACACTCTGCACTGCAAGCTGAGTTGTAATAAATCACATCTTTTTTTCTGGGTTTATTATCCCTTTTGAAGTCAGCTCTACCATTGCAAACATTAAGGTCACCGACACCTTGCTCATGCCAAGGCCACTTATTTTTCTGCTATCTGGGTTTAGATCAGGAAAATTATTGTACCATCTGTGATTATTTGTACACGTGCCTGTTTGGAGAGGGGCCATCTCTGTGTGGACATCTGGGTGCTTCTGCCTGTACCCCTGCACAGGGTATATGCAATAAGGGGAAGAGAATGGGAGAGCAAACTGATGGAGGGTCCAAATTCTGGCACCGACAGTCTCCAAGATGTTCATTTCTCTACCTAAGTTTCTCTGTCTGCAGACTGGACATAACGATACTAATTTTCCTTTTTAAAAGTGCCTGTGTTGATTTGGTTGCGTGAATGTTTTCATTTCCATATCCCACCATGGTATACACAGTTCTGAAATATTAACCTATGACCTGGCAATTATCTTTTCCTGTCATTTACAACATAACCTTAGTAAAACAGACTTATTCCTACGCTAATTTCTAACATATCCATACACTAGACAGTTTGGACTTGTTTTATCTAGAAAGGATTAAAACACTTGCAAATACTACATTTAATCCACTCTAAGGGAGGGAATAAGTTAATCATAATGAAGCCTCAGCAGCTGTAATTCTTAGCATAACGTATTATCTAATGAGGATTCTTGCTGAAGAATAGGTATGAGTCATGGGCATCCTACTTTTCTGTGAGCTTGTGCTGCAAATCAATACATTTAATAAAGTAATCAAACAAAAATATGAAATGAACAATTCTTTTATTCAAAAATCAATACAAGGAAATTGATGCCCTGCCTACGCACATTTTATGGCACATTTCTCTTTCTGCATGACAATAAAAGGCTGAGAGTAGAGTGTTTACAAAGCAAAGAACATCTTTTATTAAGGATCAAAGCATGAGGAAATAGTTGCACAAAAGCCTGAGAGCACTTGGCTCTCTTTTAACTGAGCAAAACTGCAGGAACCAAGAGTTCTTATCTCACAGCCAACCCCAAGCCAAGTCCAGATAGTCTGCAGCTCAGGTAATTGCTAAGAGTGTTGGATATAGTCCAGACCTAATAAGGCCTACACCTGAATTTCAAAAGAATAATGAGTTGTTTGGGGTGGAGGTATTTGTTTGAGACCACCAGCAACACCTGAATCCATTCTTTGCCTGATCTGCTGCAGCTGTAATGTGTTGATTATCTCATTATCACCTGTATGAGGTTAGTTTCTATTTATTCCCAGTGCCCTGGGAAGATGTGAGCTGTGCTTCAGGGATGTAAAAGGACAAGTTTGGTTTTGGGAAGGCCTTGGTTTAGTTGCTTTGGGCAACAGAAAAGCTATCTTGAGGGTTTGGGAAGGTGCTAGCTGTGATGAACTGTTCTGTGGATGTGTCATATCTGCAGAAAGTGCTGAGCTGCTCTGTGCATGCTTTATGGAAATGACAGTACCTGTGTGCATCCTCTTATCTCTTATGAGCCTGTTCTCTTTGGTCTGGAAGAGCATCTAGCTGCTGTTGGGCATCAAAAATGGTCCTATGGATGAGCTTCTGAAATTCCTTCTTGATCTTTTCTACAAGTCATGTACTAAGACTAATCTTCCTGGCTTTAGTAAGTTATCTTAGTGTGTATGTATGCTGCTGTGCAGGGGGGAGACTTTGGGTAAAGGCCCTCATGCAAGGCAAAAACATAAAAATCAGTCATAAAAGTAATACAGTAAGATACAGGCCTCATTAAAGCACAATGACTTAAAAATAACATGATAGTGTAGAAAAGAAATTTTGTTTAGACTTATTTCAGTTGTTTTCTTGTTTGTTTTCATCTGCAGTAATCTCTACCCTAATTTCCCTATTTTTTTCCATAAATACAAAAAATATTAGCTGGCTCTTTTATTCAGTTATAGCTAAATTTGGCTTCTTAATTTTGGATAGATCTTTCTACTGCCCTAAATGGTAATACATGCAAAGAGACATGCTTACCCATGACTAACAGATGTTGTGCCTGAAATACTCCTGTAAACAAGGCCTTTAAATCCAAGGGTTTTGAGGCTCATGCTATATTTTAAAAAAATCACTTTAGTTAGGCCATTATTGGGATAATTATTTTTGTCTTGGTGTGATAAATCTGAAACAATCATGTGACTTCCCAGATTGCTAGAAACCATTGTAGCATAGAAGCTCAAGCCATAGATACTTATACCAGATGCCAACATGAACTTGGTTTTCCTTTATTCCTTAGAATAAATGAAATCTCACCCAAGACTGACCCATTTTATACCCAGTGAAACCAGGGGCCAAATAGCCAACTGTTGTTGCCTGCACTGTGAGACAGTTCATGTTTAACTGGTACCTCCCAAACTATTACCTGAATTGGCGGAAGTCAGACAAAAGCACAGATGGTGTTCGGACAAAATTTACATGTCTGGCTCTTGGTTGCTCTTTCTGTGAGCTAATGAGTGCATTAATCAGAGATCAGTTTCTTGTTCCCTCATTTCCATTAGGTAACTGGGTGGTGCATAGATCTGTCTTCCTCATTTACTGAACTGCTGCCATCTCCCTTGGATGGCCGTCAGCCAACCCTTATTATGAAAACTGGAAGGAGGACTTTGGTATTTTTTGTTTGTGGCTTCAGATTCCTGATCTGAAACATCCAGGTACTCATTCACCTTAATCAAGGGGTTGTGAAATGTGCTTGACCTGCTCTGAGCTGCCTGATTTGCACTTGTACCTCCCATCATCTACCACGTGCCTCGCTTCTCATGGGAGGAGCTGAGGTCGTGGTGCTCTGTTTCAGGTTTGCAGTGCTCTCCAAGGAGCAACTGAGGCTTTGGGTAACCCAACTCCTTCAGGACTGGTACAGCACATGCCAAAGCACTGACTTCAAAAGGTGCCTGGGCTGTGTCCTGGAAACAGCAGAGAAACATATTTATCAAGTGACCTTTTGCCAGGGCTGCCTTGAGCTGTCTTATGTGACAGCTGACAGGGTCACAGTGCTTGGGCTTAAGGATGTGTTGTTGTGGAGGGCAGGCAGGAGCTGCACTCGAGTTTTTGGTAGCCTGAAGGGCTACTGGGTGATGGGGATGTGGAAGAGGATTTGAAGCCCTCAATCCCACATTAAGACAAAGGTGTTTGTTCTTTTTGCTATGGCCGTGTGTCCTCTCCTGTGTCATATTCCCCCTGGCCCACCTCCTGTCCTTGATCCTCCATCCTCAGAGGTTACCTCTCCTTTTGATCCACCCTGGCTAATCATGCAAGTGCCCCCTGGCCTGTGTTAGTCAAAATGAGCTGGGATAGCTTAAGCTATTTTAAATCACAGGTTAATGAAGAGCTGTCAACTGAATTGGGAAGTGTTGGGGATTTATTATGCAAGTTTGGGCTGGAAGGTGGTTACTGCTGATGGGGTGAGTGAGTATGGTCTGTATGTAACTAATGTGAATGCTGCCTTCACCTTTCTACCTGGCTTTTCCCAAATCTTGGCCAAAACTCAGCTCTTTGTGTCATGATGGCACAGATGTATCTGAAACGCATTCTGGTCTGAGCAATCCGATTGAGAAATACGGAGAGTAGCACCAAATACCCGAGAACCGAAACCTCCAGGCTCCACTGTGGTATTGCCATGGCTTTGAGCAAGATTTGTTCTTAGACAATGGGAATCACCTGTTAATTATTGGGGGGGGAGGGAATGGGGCTAAGATGCAATTGATGATCTTGGAAAGAATGTGTCCATATCCTGATGGATGGTGGAGAATGAACAGGTGAGAAAAGTGTTGAATAAATGGGGATCCCCTCTGTCACCAAACATTTGGTGGTTGATACCAGTAAGACAGGACTGGCTAAAGAGGAAATAAGAGTGTAAGTTGCAGAAAGTATTTTGCAGTAACTGTCAATTAGCAATTATAGAAGGAGGCCACTTACTCACATACAAATACTGGTGAAAGTTGACATGCCTAGGCTGAAAGTGGAATGTACAGTGAAGCTACTGTGTAGGCTTTAGAGCATGATGTGGAGGGATTGATGTAACTGACTCCACTGATTCCATCTGTGATAACAGGTTAAAGGAATTAAATATTTATGGATAAATGCCACTCCTGCATATCAAAGAAAACAGCCTTTGGCTGGAACCTCATGGAGAGGTGGATATAGTGAATCTTGCTGTCATCACACTGTATTTTGAGGTGCCACCTCCCAGCATGGACTTGCTGTTCTTCAGAGAGCATCCCCCTGCAGAGTGCTAGCTAGGCTAACCAAGAGGAAATGCTGATAATATGGCCATACTTGGGGGATTTAACCACCTGCCTCACAGAGGGTCTCTCATCCTTCCCCTTGGTATCATCTACTGCTTTTTCCTTTAAAAAAAAAAGAGTGGGGTAACTGTTCTTTTCAAACACAGCAGCTGGCCATGCCCTGCCCCTATATAATGGTTTGATGGTTACGGTGTTGGCTTCTACATCCTTCCCCCTGCCTTGCAGAGGTCCATCTGAAGGAGCAGCATGGCTGGTAGTGCTGTACGCTCTTGTGCAAGAGTGTCTAAGGGTGGGTTCGCAACGCTGGGGCTACTCGGGTGAATCTGAAGAGTGAGCCCCCACCTCACCCAAGGGCAGAGGCTGTAAACAGGAGAGAAAGCAGCTGGTCCCTCAGCAGGGTGGGCATGCGAGAGCAGAGACATGGCTGGGATGCCGTTCTGCCGAGTCACATCCCGGGACAGAACATCTTTGCTCCATGCTCTCTTATGTAAAGGGTCGGGAAACTTTTTTTCCTTCGGGGAGGCACACATGTCCGTGCGCATTCCCAGCCCTTCCAGAGCCAGTCCCGTGCTGCCACCGCGCGTTGGAGTTGGCCTTGGCACACCTGCCCTCGGCAGTGC
>NW_010252044.1:81188-118619 GCF_000690775.1 Eurypyga helias | reverse complement strand
AGCTGCTCCCTCGGAGCTGCCGCGAGGCGCGCGTACATGCCATGAGTTCACAGTGCTCATTTCCCCGCCCAGCCGGCATTCCAGCTGGCGCTATTCTTTTAACACGATCCGCCCCCAGAAGGCATTTGCATTCATCTTTAGTTTAAAACGTTATGTGCCTTTTCAGCCTTAAAACAAAAGAATTTGTGATGGAAAACTTGATTCTCCCCCCCATGGCCTTTCTCTCTAGCGCAGGTTGCATAGTATGGAGCACCCCTGAAGGTCCTGGCTGGGTTTGGCACGGCCTGTCCCGATGGAGGCCCAAGCAGGGGGAAATGTCATGTGCCAAGATGGGTTATCTTCCCAGCAAAACAGGGTTCTGACCAAGTATGATGCAGTATTGCTTCATACAGACTGCCAAGTGTCTCAGCTTGAGACTCGGCTGTGTCAATGACTATATGGTAGAGCACGTAATCTCATCCCGGGAATCATTCCTTTGTCATCAGTAAATACATGAGTTCCCCGTATAATATAAATGGGATAAGCTGAATTCCAATAGTTAAACTCTAGTTCTAAAAGTGATCTGAGGGATACTGGAATAAAAGCTGTGTACTGTAACATACCATGAATAAAGGTCAGGAGGTAAATATTGAATTTGGCTAAACAACTCTTTATCAGTGAGACAGTCGGGAAAATAGCGGCTTATTTCAGCTGAGGGTCAGGGGGAGCCGGCTGGGCTGGGAGTGTGCGGGAAGGGCACACGAGGGCGCTCCGTTAACAGCAATCGAAATGGCTTCAAGTCAGTTATTGCCGTGAAAACTGCATCTCGGTCAGAAACGAATCCGAACACGGTGGGAAGTACCGTAAGCTCCCGCCCTAATACCGTGCAAGCTTAAATTCCCAGCACTTCACTGGGTAACCCTGCTGCCGAAGCGATGAAGAAATTGGCCTGTGGAAGACAAGTCCTGACATGGTTACAGCTACGATGATCTGAAGAGGCGCACCAAGCCAAGGTTGCAGGACCAGATTAGCACCGAGTTAGATGGGGGTGGGGAAAAAAGCTTTTTGGGGTAGATAAGACCTTGTACAAATCTCTCAAGTTGCTTCTTCACTTTTATACTTGATGAAGGCTTATGCTGTGAACTAGGAAAGGCTTTTTGGTGTTTTTTTTCTCCACCTATATCAATGGTATAATAACAGTACCCTTAATATTAGAGAGAGGTTAGTACTCCCAACTATTACCCTACATCATGGCATAAAGATGTTGCTATTACCAGAAGTCAGGCTTCTTAATCTGAAAGATTATTTGTGCAGCTTCTTGGGGGTTATCTATTCAGATCAATACGTTAGTAAAAAAAACCCAAAACGAACAGCCACCCCCTCACCACCCCAAAAATCCCAAACAAATAAAAAAAATCAACCCAAAACAACCAGAAGTATCTAAACAGCTCTTTCAGTCTCTTTAAACAATAAATAAATTTAAAAAGAAAAATGCCCAACCATGGAATTCTATGTAAAACTGAATCCTGAGAGGACAGAGAAACTAGCAGGATCAGATCTGAGGAATACCAACTACTTTCCAGAAAGTACTTAGTAGTCTAATTTTGACATATCTGGGTTTTCCTTTTTTCCACTCTCCCTGTCCCTCTTCTCAACCAAAGCTAGAAGCAGAACTCCTCAAATAAGTAAGGAGAGCCCCTTCCTGACAGCATCCTCTAAATTCCAGCAAAATAAAAGTTCATTTCCAGACCAAATGTCCAAAGAGAGGCTGGATATTTGAAGGTCATGGGGTACTTGAAAGGGCCCTTAAGGCAGCCCTGGGTGGGACTGGGCAGGTGAGCCTCTACAGAATCATTAGGGAGAGAAAACACAATGAGAGTGGCTGCCCCACTGTGCCAGGAGCTCGTTTCAGAAGGACACTGTGAACCCGGAGCCTCTCGCCCCATCCCCAAAGCCCTGGCTGGTCCACAAACTCCACACGTCTTGTCAGCCGTGCGTGAAGACACCCTGTTCATCCCTGCGCTCTCAGCCAGGGTGGTCGTCTGTGTGGAAAGCCTAAAGCAAACAAAGGCAAGCTGCAGCCAGATGTTGGGAGGCTTTCAGGTTCACTTAGCGTTCCTGGGGTAGGCAGCACATGCGTGCCTCTGCTTCCCGCTCGGATGGATAAGCCCAAGCAGCCGTACCCTTTAAAACCTTTCCCTTTGCAATGGAAACCACTGCTTACCTTTCCAGAACCATCTGAGCAAATACGGACCTCGCCGAAATTCCCGATCCATCAAGGCTGTGCTAAACAGACCCGGCCGAACAATTTACAACTTGACCTCACGTTGTGCCTATAAATGGATTCTATGAAAGGCCTTTTCCTGGGTTAGTTATGTTTTCATGGTGTATACACCAGGCTAAATTAGCCAATTCAACAACTCCCCAGAATCCCCTCGGTTTTGCTTTTTACTGGGGAGGGGGGATTTCAGAAGGGACCTTTGCAAATCCCTGAAGCTCTGCTTTATCTCTTAGGCAGGAAACATTTTCCTCTTTGTCTAGAGCAAGAAATTCTGCTTGTCTGTGAAACGAGGCAAGATTCTGTGTTCCCTTTATTTGGGTATTTGTGTATTTTTGATGAATATTCTTGAGAAAGACTTCTCCCGAGTGACTTAGTCAGCTGCTGAAATCAAATGATTTACAAGTCTCCTGTGATGCATTTGGAGTGATTTCTCAAGTAACATGTTTTAAAAGTCACCTTAATATCTGCATGGAAGAATCTGCTTTCCTCAACCTGTCCTACGCAAGGTGACAAATCAGTTCTTGTGACCGCATCTTGTACAGGTTACAGAAACTGAGGCAAGCACGCAGTTTTCCTCTAAGAAAGAGGGTTAAAAAAGTACATCCTTAGGAAACCAGGAAGACAGTTGTAGAAAGGAATAAAAGGCATGACACTGAAGGGTAGCAAGGGAAAAGTATCTTACACAAACTGCCAGAGTTTTTCTCATCTTCTGCTGAATACACTTCCAGGTCATGCAGCCACACAATGCATTCGGGTTCTGTCACTGTACAATGAGTCTTCTAAACCAGACGTGGGAGAATCTGACGTGATGTTTCTGTAAAAAAACATATTGCAGGTGGGTGAATTTAAATTCCCATTTCTGTCTATAGACACAAATGTTGCGTCACTCATAAAGGTGACCAGACCCATCGTTTTTTATCCAGTACAACCAGAATATAAAAATGAGGAAGATGGATCTGTTTGAGAACTATTATACTAGTATTGCTCCAAAATTGTGTTATAGGAATAGATGTCTAGATCTAGGATGTTTGATGTAAGTTTGAAAGGGGAGGCTCTATATATCACTGTGGTGTTACAATGCCATTTCTATGATCATACAGATGAAGTTTGATTAATTTAACCCCTTGTGGGTGATACAGGTAGTGCAAGCATTGTCAGACATGTCTTTTCAAAAAAACACTGCCAAGACAGAGTCAAATAACTTATTTCTCTCTGAAGTTTGTTCTACTACTTGTTGCTGAGTGAATCAGATCTGGGAGTTGCTCTTTCTGATTTTGCATTATCTTGTTTTTCTGTACAAGTCAATAATGGAAATAGGTTTTAGGAAGAAGAGACCAGGAAGGGAAGATGATAGTAAATAACTAATCATCCTGCCTTTGTGCCACTGCTAATTGTCTCCTGTCTCATCACTTCAAAAATAGTGATGCCTTTGCTGGTCATGCTGTAAATGCCAGGGGTGCTGACAAGTGGGTGTCATCCCTGTAGCTGGGAGCACCAGCATTTTAGGGTTGATTTCTGCTGGAAAGGCACTCAGTTTCACTACTGTAATATGCTGAGAGGAAATCTAAATGTCTTGAGAGATGTAAAGTGGTATAAGTGAGTAATGGTCGTACTGTACTCCTCAATAATAGTATAATATTGAAAATCAACATTAAATAGTGCTTTCATCACTGTCATCTTAGTCACATGCATATTTAGGCACTTAAGTCACCCCTGAGAACACTTAGGAGTATTGATGCATTCAAGATTTCCCTCATCAGAGATTTCAGTCTGTGGCCTTGGTAAACAGCCCAGGACCCACCTCAATGAATCAGCTCAAGTCAAAACCTACACCAGGTCCGAAAGAATAGCAGATATCTGAACACCTTGGAATGATTATGGGATACTGTTTTTCTTGTTCCTAAATTAACTTTCTCAAGAAAAACTACATTTAAATCACAAAGACTACACTTTTTTCCTGCAAACAGACCATGAGCACAGTCTCCGAACAATTCACGCCTGGATTACATTAAAATAAAGCTGTTAATTTCAAAGACTTTCAGGAAAGATAGGTTGGGCTTCTTGCCCTCCTGGCTACCCAGCTAATGAGCATGAATATGACAGATCTAAAGATAAGATTAAGTGGTGTATTTCTTGTGAGGTCCTCAGAGCTGCATCATTTTATGTTGCTTCCAGATCTGGTTCATGAGCTACAATGTGATGCCAGCAATATGACAGTGAAACACGGAAGCGGGTATCCTGGCTGGAAAGCTGGTGCTTTTCAGGCAAGATGTTAATCTACATCCCTGCTTATGGCTCTGTGCTGACTATTCAAATATGTATATTATATGAACATTCACACACAAAGAAATAGAGATCATCATAATAGAGTCAAAACGACAGGTAACAGCAAAGAGATAATGTTTTTAGTATACTTTTACTAGCTCATGTTTTTCTCTATTATATTTTTCCTGTGTCCTCCTCAACTCCGCTTCTCTTCCACCGAAGCAGGACTAAAGGTCCAGCACAGAGCAGAAGGAAGAAGCACACATCTGTGGTAGGGCGAGTGCTCAGCACCGGACTGCGAGCTGCATGCGAGCTGCAATTCTCACGATCCCCAGGCTGAACTTTGTAAATAGACTTGGCAAGCATTCTTGCCTGGAGAAAACAGGCTTGGAGAGGTTATAAATAAATAAACCACCAACCTTCCTGCAGTCCCTCCTCTCCCTTCCTGACTGAACTCTGGGAGGACATATGTGTCTGGTCCATCGCAAATTGGCTGTAGCATCTTTTTATGTTGATGCCGAGAAAGGCGAACCATTTGCATCTCCTTATTATGATCCTGACTCTGAATGGGGGGCAGAGGATGTAGTCAGCAGGTATACAAATGGGAGATGATGTTCACTCTGTCATAATATCTGATTTAAGGTCTCAGGAATAAGCTAGAAATGCTGGGTGTGAATGAGAACATGGTCCCTTTGGAATGCGACTGTTCATCTTTTATTTTAGAGACAAGCACTGATTTTTCTAGTGCTGAAATAATATGTACCCCAAATCTATCCCTTCCATCACTCTTCTCTCTACATGCAACTAAATTTGATGGAGTACAGGCAGTTGGGAGCATAAAGTCTTCTGCAGGCTTATCTTCACTAGTGATAGGGCAAACTCTCTCTACCATGATCTCCACAACTGCTGAGAATCCTCCCAGAAAATCAGCAAAATATTTTTACAGCTGATACATCTTAAAGCTGAACCTGAGGAAACTCCACACTATACAGCTATAGCACTGATGCAACAGCCAGAGAGTACCCGGAGCGCAGGGAGGTTGGAACTAGATGATCTTTAAGGTCCCTTCCAACCCTAACCATTCTATGATTCTAAGTATCTCAAGATACTATTTGTCACCAGATGACGACTCACTGGTCTGAGAGAAGTAGAGATGGTGAGAAAAGTCTCATCACTTCCCAGGAGAAGCCGTTCCCCTAGGAGGAGGGATAGGCCCATTGAGTAAGTCCTACTTAATATTGGCTTTTGGGGATGTTGGGATGCTGCCTGGAAACGTGAGCCATGAAAAAAACTGTCCTCGGTGGGGAAGTCGTGTCCTGCATACAAACAGGAGTGCTCGGGCCCTCTGTTTGATCCTGATTTGCATTACAGAGGAGCCTGTATCATTCAGGGTGGAAAGAAAAAGCAAATCAGCCCTTTTTAATAAGCTGGTGAACCACCAACGAGCTGCCCACCTTTTATTTATGTAAGGCTTGGGGTCTCTATTGGTGGCACAGTTGTGTATCTCTGCACAATTACGACGTTGCCTCTCCCCGCTGCAGACAAAGAAGGGAAGGCATTCACTTGCTGCTGCCTAAAGCTGGCTTCAGCTATTCGTGAAACCATAGATACATCTGCTTGTGCCATCCAATCCCTGACGTTTCCCCCAGAGGGTGAATATCCAGACACTGTCATTTCAGCACGAGAAGCTCGATGCATTTATTAATCAACCTTTTTGCTGAGTGGAAGTCTGGCTGGTCTCTCCCAATATAGTCCAAATCCCTCAGTCTGTTTCTATTACAAGACTTAAACAAAAGAACACTTTCTTACTCTTTCTTACAGAAATGGGAAGACTTGAATGCTTGCTTTTTTTTCCTGGGTCTTCTTTTGACTGACTGGGATTTTTCATGGCTGTATCAGAAAGTTGGACATTGCCCTTTGTTTCAGAAGCATTTGGTGATGGATCACATTTTAATTGGCGTTGAGGTTTACAGAAAAAGGGAACACCACAGGAAGTTATTAGAATAACAACACTGCTCATCTGCACAGGAGTTAAAACTGCAAATGTAGGGGGCATATTAATTGCTACTAAATGCTTTGTTTTGCTCCCCCTCAAAAAGCCCAGTTCAACAAAAGGTTTTTTTTTAATGTATATTTTCCTGTCTTTTTGTTCCAGTAAAAAATGTGAGTGACTAGATTTGTGGGGTTTTAGTCTTGTGTATAAAACTTCTACTACAGCACATTTCAAAGCATTTGCAAAAGAGATAAACACATTTGTTTTGACAAGGAGGACACTGATGGCTGCAGACAGATATGGCTTGTCCAGGGCTGTTGTTCCCACAGCAAGAATCTGAGCATGCTCTATATACTAGCTCATGCCAAGGGTGGTCAGAATATCTTGCTTTTCCTTTTTATAGTTTCCCTAAGAAAGCATCGATATGTTGTCACAGAGCTACAGGTCTTGTTGCTGCTGAAAATAGAACTAATAAGCAGATTGTGAATGGTTTTAACTTATTTATTAGTTCTGAAAAGCAGGAAAGAATGGAAAGGAAAACAGATATTGTCCAGAGACCTATAAACAGTTTCAGCTGACTGAAACCCAGATTTTTGTCAAGAAAGGAGAAGGTTTGAAATATTTTGGACAGCCCATGTCAATGACACAGGCAGTGAGCCACTTCAGTGCCTTCCTTGCTTTGTCTTTAATTTATTCCAACACATTACTTTCTGTCTTCTTCACTGATATTACTCAAGAAAACTTCCCTTATGCTGCTTCCTAAAGGCAATGTTCTATCATCAATAACTGTAAAAGGACATACCTAGATGGCTTTTCTGGTAATTATTATAATAAACAGAGCAGGTCTTAAGGAATTATTAGGTAGATGGGTATTGGAACACCCATTATGTGTTTGTCACGCTTCTAGGAATAAATGAAAAATTCAAGGGGGGGAAAAAATCGTGTCCACTTTTAAATGAAATTATTTTACATTCTGCTACCATAACTATTAGTACAACATGGCTGTTAATGACCATTAGAGCCTTGGTGTTATTTGTTAGGGCTTGGCCTTTTGCAGCTAACAAACATTTTCTTGAGAAAGGGAAATTTTGGGCTATCTCCTTCAGCTTGGTTGATATTTTATGAAAAATACTGCATGAGGCAGACTGTACCAGAGGCTGTCCAGAGGGAGAATTCTTGCTACTGAAGACAAAGAAAATTTAGGTTTCTTTTTAGTGATACCAGCTTGCTATGCAATCTGTTGCTTTCTTTCCCATCCTGAACATAGGAAATCCTAAACATGACCTGCTTTGGAAAGGACACAGGTGGATTGTTTTGACATCTGCAGAAACTCCAGCTATCAACAGCTGCAAATCAGCAGTTTGTTTAGCTCTCCACGTGCATTTCATGTATCTAAGTATTTGCTCAGTTCCACCCCTGAGAGCTAAGATCTTCAGGCTCAGAGGTGATCTGACATTGGAACAGGGCCATGATACAAGCCCCAAGAGGATGCAGAATGCCATGTGAAAAAGCACATCCATGCTATCGAAGCTTCATCATTTTGGTTTTCCTTTTAAGGTTATTCATCTCCTAGTCTCTCTTTAGCTTCCTCAGTTTATTGAACAGACACACACCCCTTCTACACATCAGCTTCAAATACCTTGTCACTGTCTCATGCAGAAGATCAGAAAAAATAAGAAAAGGAAAGAAATGCATTGCTTTGTCTCGAGCTGCGGTTACAGGGGAGCTCTTGAAAGGTCTAAGAGCCTACACAGCTCTACTCAGCCTTTGGCCTTACTCCCAGCTGGGCTTGGCTGAAAAGTCTCCAGTGCACAGGTGGGAATTCATTGAAATAAACAGCACCATGGGGATGTCAAGCACTTGTTGATAAATTCAAGCACAAGCTTCTCCATGTCCTGGTCTTCCATCTTGCACATCTGTGACTTTGGCATTGGGCCTAGAGGAAGGACACACAGCTGAAATGAAGAGATCCGAGCCAAGGAGGCAGGCAAGCAAAATCCCTATCAGACGGGATACAGACAAAGACTGCGCGGAGAAAAAGCAAGCCAAGACCTGGAACTCTTCAAACTCAAGAAGACATTGCAAAAGGCGTGCTTAACTGACCGGTGGTGCATTGCTCCTGCCCACGCTTCAAGTGGCAGCCCCTTTCCTTTCAGGCCAAAAAGACAACAGGGCTTCCTAAGTGGCATTTCTGGCACCTCGCAGTTTTGTAGGATCACTGGCTTTCCATGTGTGTTGGCCCAGCAGCTAAGCAAGGGATTGTCAGTGAGGCTTTTTCACTTGAACAAATACTTCAAGGCAGAATCCTGCCCTGTAAGTGTGTTTCCAGGCATTACCTCATAACAATTGTTTCTAAATCTGCAGTGTTTTCCCTGCTCAAAAGGGTTGGCCTTTATTTGAGAGAATAAAGAAGTGACAGTAGATGACAGCTGCAGTGGGCTGTGTGTGCTGGGCACTCTTTGTTTGGTGTCGCTGTCAAATTGTCCTGGCTGGGGGGAAAATATGCAAGTCACTGACTCAAGCAGGCTTCCCTCCCCCTGGGCTCCAGAAGATTGCTCAAAATATTGCCATCAGACGTCTGGTCCAGAGTGGCCAGGGAATTTCAGATGCAAAGCTTACTGATGGGAAATGCTGATTCATCAAAACAGAACCCATTCATAGAAAGAGGTTGGTTTCGTGAGCCTGGCAAGTGAAAAAGAAAAGCTTTTGCTGCGGGATGAAAATACGTGTGGTTAATCTAGATGGAGATCAGGAATTAAGAAGACCCTGTGACAGACATGGGAAGCCAAGGATTAACCTGTCTAGGTCAGCGTAGGTGGGCTGGAAGTAGGGTTGTGGTCTGTTCCTTCAAAAAGGACAGTGCTGTTTGTAACTGCAGATCCCGAGTTGAGTCTTTAAGAAAGCACAGGGGAATTTTCATCTGGGATTTTGGGTTAAATTCAGCTATATCTTGTGGATTTATGTTCACAGCCTGGGGAGCAGAATAATTCTGATGATATACATTAAACTTTGCTGCCCAGTCATTCATGTTTCACACTCAGCAAGGATTTTAAAATTACCTGCAGGAAGATGACTCAGTCACTGCTACACAGAAGCTATTGAGAGCTGGCAAAACCATTTTGTGAACCTCACTCCAGTGCTCACAGCCTGGCACCCACATACAACACCTCATCAGTCAGACATGGAGACACCACAGAGCTGTTGGGCAGTCTGGGCTGGGAGGGACGCCTGGGGTCCACCTGACCCACCTACTTCAGGCAAAGCCATTGTCAGTCAGATGCAACTACAAAGCTAAATCATGTGGCTCAGGGTCAGATCCAGATGACTTTTTAATATGCCTGAGGATGGAGATCCTACAGGTTCTCTTGGCCATGTCATTCATTGTCTGACCACCTTCTAGTACTGAATTAACCCTTCCCTCACCTTCTCCCAATATTGCACACACTCATCTTCTGGGACTGCGTTTCCCATAGGAAGGCAGTACTAAATTCCTTCAGCACCAGAACAATTAGTGCAACACTTTCGGTCACAGATGATGATCCCACAAAGGCAGAAAACATTTATTTAGCTCTTTCTATTCAGCCTGTTAATAGTGCTCATTCTGTGACTTGAATGGTGGTTGGCCAATCCATAATCCGTTTTTTTAATGATGCTAAACAGCCATTTTAAGCCTCTAAAGATGAATCCTCCCCTGGAACTTTGCTGTACAAGACCTCATAATATTTGTTTGTCTTGACTTCTGTTTTTCTTTAAAGCATTATGATTTTATTATAAGCCTATGTAACTGATGTTTTTACTTTCTAAATATTGTCTGATATTTGAAATCCCATGTGACAGCAAATGGAGTAATGTATATGTGAACCAATTCCCAAAGCTGAATGAGATCTGCAGGGTACAAACGTGTACCAGCTCTCTTATGATATTACAAGATACTCTTTCTACCCTAATGGCAGAAGTGTATTTACTTTGGGAAGGCTGTTTATTCTTTGTTGTCATTGTATAATTTCAGGAAGACCTGGCATACAACAAACACTGTCTCTTCCTGGATATCAGATGGTTTCTTAGAGCATTACTCTCTAGGGTAATTCTTTTCCTTCCTGAGATGATGTGTCAGTCAGCAGTGAAAACCAAGCCCAGATCTTTCAACACTTAAAGTATGAGGTCCAAACTTAGCCCTGAATGATGTGTGCATGAGAGGTGGGGGAGCCTAGCACAGAGCCTCAGGGGCTCCTGGGGGCGAATGGGGATAAAGAGCTTTTAGATCCTCCAGTGAGAAGGTTCTGAGGCGTAGCTGGAAGCCCATGAGCTACCTTAGCTCTTGCCCTACTGCGTTAGGTTGAAGGAGATGCCAAACTCATTAGCATATTTAGACCCAGAAGACAATCAGAAAGGAAAACAAAAGAGGGAATGGGAACATCCAAAGCACTCTGTCATGCAGCGGGCCCAGTGCCAATGCTTCCCCCCATGCTGTAGTGCACATGCCTCCCGTGCCCCTCTCCTAGCCCCCCCAACACCCACCCTTGCTTCAGGACTACAAAGCCATCCCAGGGAAAAACCAACACCGCTCCAGAAAAACAAAACAACACAAAAGCTCCCTGAACAACAATAGTCTGTCAGGCATGATTTACTGTGCCTGCATCCACTGGGCAAGCTTCATTGAACAATCTCAATCTTCTGGGTTCCCACACTGGTTTGCTTTCCTGCAACTCAACGGGACACAAAGACACAAGTAGATGGGCAGTAAATAAAACTGATGTCTTTTGTGTCGTTGTGTGGGGGCCTTTCTCTGGGGGAGGCAAAATAAATGAAGTGTGAAATGCGATATGAAATCAATTTCTTCTCTCAGGGGGCCTGGTTGGGACAGAGTAGGTGGACTTTGTCATGGTCTTGAGGATACACAGCAATACATTTTTCATCAGTTTGTTGAACTGGTTAAATAAAACCACACTTCTCCCTTGCACTTGCCCAAGTTCCTGGTTTTTTTCCTTTGTATTAAAGTTATCCATAAGTATGAGGAATTAGCATCCCTCTTGATCTGCCTCAGTATATGTGAGATAATAACAGCTGTTCTGCAGGGGCACAGTTGTGCCAGATGTGTATATCTGGGGGTAAGGTTTGGCCTCCTCTTTCCTATGCTGCTGTCTATTGGAGTTTCTTGCATGCCTCCTGCCCTTGGCATTGGCTATATCACCACCTCACTGCTCCATCACCCTCAAAATGGTCCACCCTGGAATATCAAAAAGGATTTTGGAAGAGAAACAAACACTACACCCCGTGCAGTGTGTCCTCACTTCAAATAAATGTGCTCAGCACTGTGGGTGTCAGCAGAGAAGGGGAATTTGTCTGCATCTGAAGATGTGGCCTCCAAGCGTGGTTGTTTTCTTTTTGTTCTGTGGATTTTTTTATTCAAGCTGCTTCTGATGTATGGGATTTCTGCAGTTATGCAAAGATGGTAAAGAACAGGAAATCAAACACGATCCTTTGGACATGCTAGGGAAAAAGAAGAGCAACGCTTACATACTGTGTATGTAGATGAGAGATTCCAGGAACAAACTGCCAAACAATATCATAAATAAAGTAATACCAAACATGATTGCCTCAATAGCATCTTCCACAATACCTCCCTCCCCAGGTTTGCTGCAATAATCCTCTCTGCTACGTGTATTCGAACTGTGGGATGTCTTAAAATCCAGTTGCTACAATAAGAGTTACCTCTTTGCTCCTGTAAATATTTGAATTTTCTGCTCATTTTCCATCCCCAGAGTCTCCTAAGGTATACAATAGCCCAGGCAGGTTCAGTTTTGCATCATTGTCAGCTGCAGCCTTCCTGCAGCCACTACCCTGACCAAACCTCAGCTGGGGCAACTACATCTTTCCTGTTTGTATGGCTCTCACCCTCCCAGGTTTTATCTCCACATATTTGTGCTAAGCCTTCGTGTCACTGCACAGTAAACAGCGGGGTGATGATCCTTTCCAGAAAGCACTGCATTTCATCAGAGGCTTTTACCTTTTCTATTGCGGGGAATTTGGAGGCATGCTTCTCGCAGCCAGGCTCACGCCACTACACCTGGATGGGTTTGCACGGCACAGGAAAGAGCAAGCAGCTTTTAGGCTAATTGAATGGGTTGGTTGACAGCTGCTTTGTGTCACTGACACTGCAAAACAGCCAGAGCACCCCGGGGTTTGCAGGGCGGCCGGGTGGGCTCAGGTGGGCACTGCAGCCCCTCTGCCTGGGAGCAACACCTGACTGGGAGCATCCAGCCCCTCCGAACATGCATCCAACCTGTGCTACACCTGACCACCCCTTCCCGTGGGCTGCAGAGGGAAGGAATGCTTGGACAGCTTTCGTTTTACACAGCAGAGGTAGCCGGGAGGGATCTTGCCACAGAGTGTTACTTTGAGATGAATCACAGAGTGTAATAGTGCAGAGGCTATTTTCTGTCTTTCCCTGTTCAGCATCACCACTGCAGATGGGTTGATGATGTTAAAGCATGACTAATAAATGTTAACTGTCACACCTCCTAATCTGGTTAGGATAGCTTGTTTGATTTAAAAATTGTAATATAAAATATAAATGCGCCCGCACAAGCCTTTACGTCAGCTTTAGACAAGCTGCATTTATATTTTTTTTTCTGGTCAGACTTTCATCTATCCCCCTGCAATTACAGTTACACTGCTATATTTCAGCAGTAAGTTTCTTCTGAACCTTCCTAACACCTGCAGCGTGGTTAGTGATGGCAGCAGAGGCAGCAGTGTCTACAGTAGGTGAGACGGCAGTTTCTCCCAGGGAATTATTCAGGGTGTTAGATTGCTTCTGTGAACCGCCACAGCCTGATAAAGGCAGTTGTTTCTGTGCTCAGCACATTGTTCGCTCCCTCAACAGATGGAACAGATTAGCTGGGCCCTGCAATGTTGTTAAATAAAATACGCAAAAAGAAAATACAATTATTGCTAAAGTGAAAACATACCGCATGGGATTATTAAAAGACCAAGATGTTTTACATTTTAAGGATGTTCTTCAGGTTTTTTCCATTCTTCACACACCAAAACCTTGCAGGGGTAGTGTTAAACTTTCCCATCTGATCTCATGGAGCTTTCACGCTGCGGAGCTATGTCATCCACGCGAGGGATGGGTTTGCCCCCCTCCTCCCCAGCCAAGCAGGCAGGGCAGCACCGTGGGGTTCCCAGGGGTCCGACTCAGCGCTCGCTCCCCTGTGACTGAGCACCACTCATGCCCGGGAGCAGGGGCTTGGCAGAGCTGGTGTTGACCAGGTAAGTGCAAGTTCCCTCTGCTACCTCTCCTCCATGTCCAGGTGGAGTGAAAACCTATTGCTGGGAGCTTTCCCCTCTGTTCGAAAAGTTCTTTGACTGTGATTTCCCACCAGATCCCCCCTACAGCCGGTTGTACACCCTGTACTGTGGACTCTGGCCTCCTACATTCTCCCACAAGTTCATGCTCTGCGATAACCTAAGTCTAACAATCATTATTTAATTTAGCAATACTAGCAAAGATTATTTTTAAATTGGTCTGCACACCTTCCTGGTCTAGCAACGGTCACTTTGGGTTGGAGTTGTTCACCAGTTGTTGCAGGGGTAGACACAAAAAGATGGAAGGTGGAGCTGGCTAACATGAAGGCTGGAGGGAGAATTGCTCCAGAAAATACAAGTGGGTTTAAAATAGCGTGGGTGATTTGTTCATGGTTCCCCTGCTCACAGAGTTAGGCAGTGCTGGGCTAATGAGTTTATTTGAGCATGTGCTTAATGGCTTTTCTGAATCTGGCTGCAGGGATGCAATGCCTTGCAGATATTTTCAGGTGTGTGATGATAATAAATCACTTTTTAAATGGCCTTAGAAAGGGAGTTTTGAATTAAGCTGCATCCATTAATGTTCGAGGTCTCTCCTGAGCATCACTCGATCTCCTTAATGTTCCTCAACTTAAATCATCTCATTAATGATGTATGAAAAATGTATTCAGCTGCTTGAAACCGTTCTCTTCCATTTGCCTTTTAACGACTGGGGGGATCCTGGTGATTGGTGACTGATGACAGAACTTCTCCCCAGCAATCCAGACTGGCTTTTCACCATGCTGTCACTCACTGATGTCTAGCCACTGGAAATGAGCACCTCTGGGAGCGAGCTTGCAGGAGATGTTCAGCACATCTGTACTGCAGAACTGCAGTGCACACAGCTGGGGAAGGGAGGAGCATAACCAGCGGCTATTGTACTAATTAATTTGAAAATACGCTTATTAGACAGAAATTGGTAAACACAAAACAATAAATAGAAAATCCCCACTTCAGCCACATGGAAAATTCCATCCACATTAATTTAAACAGGTCAGTCAAGCTATGTTATAGAAAGGTGCAGAAATTAGTGGAACCCCCAAAAAGACTGTTCTAGTTAAGTTGTTTTGCCAACGTAAGAGTGGAAATGTTTGCTGATGGCCTACTAAAATTTTTTGAAATTATGTAAACATCTTTAAAATAGACACAAAATACAGCCCAACTGATTTTTGTAAGGTGAACCATATACCTTCAGAAGGACCTTGACATTTTAAAAGAATGCTGATGGGATCACCAGGGTGTGTTTTGCTGTCTTGGTACAATTTTGACATTTCCCGTTCTAAGAAAAAAAGTGAAAGTCTGTGGTATGTCCAATATGCTGCTTCTTTAATATGCAGGAATATTTCTTCGGTGGAAAACTTTTCAGAAAACTAAATATTAGGGAAAGTTTTATGGAATGTATTTGCCATGGCAAAGATAATAACCAGCAATATGAAACTGCTGACCAATACTTTGCATTTTAAAAATGTTGTGCAGATTTATGAAAAAGAGGGAGTCCAGTGAAACTAAACGGAGCTACTTTAGATGACAACTTTCTTTCCTTGGAAAAACAACTTCCTTACATCAAACTCCAGTTAAAATGGTGAACAAAGCGAAGTTAGGTTTTCATAATACTGTAACTACATGGGAAATTTGCCCCAGCTTTGCCACACTGAACCAGGATTTCCATCCACATGGAAAGGCTGAAGATAGCGCAGCCCTGCTGTGACCATTCCCGCTGGGGACCCTGCCAATGTTGATGCCCCTGCCAACACCATCAGCTGCCCACAGGTGCCCCCAGGACAGAGGGACACCAACTGCTTCTGGTGTGAGGGCTCGTGTTAATGCAGGACTGTGCATATGTCCTGTAACGTGTCAGCTTCTGGACAAGCCATCCTTACCCCTGCCAAGAGCCTTCACCTATTTTACTCTACTGCAGTCACATCACTCAAGATCAGATCCTAATAATAGGGTAGATTGTTTCTAAACACTGGTTTCAGTGCCTTGGCTTCCTAAACTCCTGTGTGACCAACCCGAAATCTTAATGCAGCTTTCTTCTTAATTAAATGACCTTCCATGAGCTTAGACCATAAAATCCTCACTTAAGGCCACAGCTAAATGTGGTGACCACTGACTGGGAGATAGGGCCTCATCCCTGCATTGGCTTCAATGCAGTACTTACAGGTGGTGATCTGTTTAATATAACAACAGGATGGATTTACATCTTAACTCTGCCACAGCCACCCCAGGTCATTTTATCAAGTCACTTAATCTATCAGTATCTCAGACTCCCCAATGAGAATGCAGGAAGAAAGGCATTTTCCTACGTCACATGAAGTGTTCGAGTGTTTTGCAAAGAGGCCTCTGTGATGTACTTAGGGATTTCCTATATGGAAGCTTAAACACCTAAAATCCTGTCAGAACCCCTCAAAATGTTCCAGTCCAATAAAGTTCAAATGGGGAATAACACATTTGTTAAAACAGGCAAAATTTTATATTAAGAGGATGACATGGCCAAGAGACCATACACAACTCAAAAAAAAGAGACAAGATTATCCAGCCAATGTAAACTGAATTGGCGTGGTCAGTGTTTTTAAGATTTTAGAGACACTTGGAAGGAAAGAGGGGAAAAAAAAACCACACAGCCAAGTCTCAGGCATTGCAGAGTCTGTGTACACTCCAGGAGGAAACTTGGGTTATGAGCAAATATTTTAGTACAAATCAAATGCCTTCCAGGGATAAGCAGCTGGGAAGGTGGGAAGAAATTAATATTGGAAGCTTTAGAACTTCCCAGAACTATTCTCTACCTCCTTGATTGAGGGAATTAACTTTTATTTTATTAACTTTTTAATACCCTTCTCCCAGCCAGAGTACTCTCTCTGAATTGCTTCTCCCCTCCTCCAAAAGGGCTGCCTGGGGGATGTTGCTCTTCTTAGGCTTTAAGTAGCAGCTGGCTGTGATTAAGGGGATTGGGAGGATCAGTGCTTGATTAACTTTCTGCTGCTATTGGTTTGCCCAGGTTCCTGCAAGAGAATTAATCTCTTGGTTCGGCAGAATGTTGGGCTCTAATGGATACCAGATACTTCCAGCCCACCCAGAGCATGCTGTGCCAGAGTCCTTGCTTTAACACATTCAGGCTTCATGCTCGTGTTCTGCCAAAGGTAAAAGTCATTTGGGTGTTGATGGGAATCTTTCTACTCTGCTTTTTAGTCTTTGCATTCATAAGCTTACCGCTAGTTTCTGCCCAGCTCTGCTTCTTGCTTCTAATTATTTAGTTATTGTCTTTGTCATCAGTGTATGCTGGTTGACACTTTTCTCTTAACCAGAAGAACATCTATGTAAAGCCAGTAGAAGCAAAATGTGTGTAAGCATTGTGCTGTATGAAATGTTCTTTTATTCACCAAACTAGATGCATATGCATTCCTGAAGAGGGCTCTCACAGCAGAGCCACTTGGCCAGCTTCTTGGAAAGCAAGGATAGGGTCTCCAGGAGGGACAGCCACGCAGAGGACCATGGTCTTGGTTTGCTACAGGGACAGGAGAGCCTGCTGATCCTCTGCAAAAAGCTACACATGCTGGCCAAAAGCTAAGTCTAAGTGTCCCCAGGTGGCCAAGCCTTGGACAGGTTTTATAATGTTCTTTTCCTTCTTGAAACTGAACCGTAGAAAGGTGCAGGGAAACTGGGATGTGTGCAAAGGAAAACAAAACACTCTATTAACATGCATCATTAATTGATCAAGATGAACTCGAATATTGCTACAATTTCCTGCTCCAGAGAAATCCTACACCAATATTAATAAATCACTAGGCATCAATAATTTAGCAGAAGAAGCAGTTTTCTCAAGGAATTTCTACTTAATTTAAACTGTGAGGTAAAAATAGCAATAATTTCTCTTTAAAAAAAATCAAGAGAGTAAAAATGGAAGCCTGGCTGTACTTCTGCCCTAAATTATGCCTTGACGGAAGTCCACAGGCATCTCCTAATTATACTGCAAGGTTTTCTTCCACTTCGTTTTTCATGAAAGACTTCTGATTTCTTTTTATTATTCTCAATGGAAGTATAACACATTGGTTAACCAGGAGAAAGGAAGCAAAAAAGATGAAACTCTTGATCCATCTTTCTCTCCTTGTTTGTTGCGATAGATCAATTGTGAAGTTTAAGCTGGGTATGGAAATTCACTGCTTGCAGTATGGCTAAAAAGAAAGAGAATGGGTGATTTAACAATTTACATAACCTGAGAGACTCAGCTGCAAATTGAATGAATGGACCTCTTTGTTTCTTTAAACTGAAATAAAGAGGGGGGAGAACAACAACAAAAACCCCCAGTTTCTTACGTAATTGTCTCTGTGACTGGCATGATAGGAAGTTTTCTGTCTATTGGTGGAATTAAGACCGGGACATACTAGAAAACACAAAGCAGTAAAGGGACAGTTAAGCAATCGTACAGATGGACTAATTGAGAGTGACAGACCCAGCCTTGCTGCACAAGCCCATGCTACGCTTTGCATTACTGTCCTGATTAGATTTGGCTCCCTCTTCAGCAGTCAGCCTTTGACGAGTTACACTGCATCCCCAGCACATCCCTGCAGCTTCTGGACTCATAAAGGTGTTGCAGGTGCCGAGGGTTTAAAACTGCTGGATGGTTTTACAGCACGCAGGGTCTCCTTCAGGGATGGTTTTGTGGATTCAGCGTTCTACTGCCAGAGACTGAACAAACCCCTTTACTGTGGAAGCCAAGGGGTTAAATTACTGTACCTGTGTGTCACAGGCTCAACTACATTAACCCTGTGCTCACTTCATCCTTGGCATGCACAAATCTCCAAACATGGAAATATTCTGCCATCTTTCCTACGTGGGCATGTCTACTGTTGAGTGGGAATTCTTACAACAAAAGCCAGGCGAACCCTCAGCTCTATTAGAAACCACCGTCACCTGCTGGCCTCCAAATATTTACCATCTTAGGATGCCAGAGAGAGCTGGCCCTGCTTTACCTGCTGCCTGGATCAATGGTCTTTGATTTTTAAGACCTGTTAATCCAGCACGTTTTCACCGGCCTGAACGTCACATTCAAATAAACAGCTGGAAATGGAAGTTGGGAGAGGAAGGCCACGCTCACCAGAGTTCCTACCCCTGGCAAACACCTTGCTTCAGCTCCGTATGTAGGAGCAACTGGTGGCATATGGTGTGTATCTCCTCTCTAAAGCTGGTTCAAGAGGAAAAAACCAACTTCACCTTTTGGAATGTAACCAGCAGATGAAAACAAATTAACCTTTTTTTTGGTTGTTGTTGTTGTTGCTGCTGTATATTTTAACCCAATGTCTGTTTTAATGTCCTGCTTTACAAGTTTTTATGACAAATTCCTCAATTTGCCACCTCCCTCTCAGCAGAAGCAGTCCAAGTCAACAACTTCTCCGTCAATCACGGCCAGGACAGGGCATTTCCCTTGCATGCACCCCACTTGTTGCAGCAAACACGCTGGAGACCACGTTTGCTTTCCATCTCGGGCACTGTTAGCCTTAGCAAATGGTGGCCTCTGATGTGCCAGGAACTTGGGTTTTTTCTTTTTTGGTGTTTATTTTTTTTTCTTCCCAGAATGGAGCTTTATTACTAAATGAAATATATTGTATAATATAATTCATTACATAAATATAATATACAGGATAAAGGATGATGGCATAATCTATGCTACCAGGTAGAGATCACTTATTTCGGAGCAGATGTTGACCATATAACCTGCATCACCTTTGCAATGTGTATTAATAAACACCTGGGGGCTGCTACAATTTATGCACTGTGCCTTCTCAGCCCGCATCACTACTATCTCCATCCTCCTTTGTGTGCTGGTGTTTTTAAGTATGAATGAATGCTCCTAAGTGACAGTGTCACCTATGCAACTGATTTCACCACAGTGGCATCTTAGATTATTAAAATAAATGTTTCTAAATGACATAAATGGTTTCTCTGTGATAAAATTTACAGTCCATTGGATAGACAAGTCACTGAGTGTTCCCTCTTCTGCTTCAGGAGAGAGATGAACAGACAATAAATCTGGCAGTACTGAGAGAAAACACTTCTCTAACATGCCTGGGCAGGCTGGCATCGTTAGGAATACCTCTAGTTATGTGGGATTAACATTATCAAGTGCTTTCCTTCCCGCACTCTGAAATGCGGAATGTTTTAGCATGTGGAGACAGCTCGGTCAGGCTTCTTGGCTGTTAACGAAGCTGCAGTTTAGTTCAGTCTGACTACCATCTTCTGGCTTATCTGCCAGCTCCATCCCATGCAATCGAATTTATGTCTCGGTGTGGACACTGCCTTCACGCAGTGTTTGCTGCCACGTTGCTGGAGTCAGCCCAGTGTAAAGGCAACAGTAGGATTTAACCACATGAAGGAAACAGTGGAGAGACAGCTCAGACTTCGAAAGGTCCCTGGATGTCTTCAAGGCCAGGCTGCATTTGGCTTTGAGCAACCTGGGCTATGGAAGGTGTCCCTGCCCATGGCAGGGGGGTTGGAACTAGATGATCTTTAAGGTCCTTTCCAACCCAAACCATTCTATGATTCTAGGTGATTCTTTCAACCTTTACCTTTCTCAGCAAGGGAGAGTAAGGATCGTGCTGGAAGGGTTTTTATACTATGCTTTCAGAAATGTGCAATCTTTTGAGTCAGTGAGTGCTGATCCACGCTAAGTGGAAGGGTCACCTGTGCTACTTGGACATGCCATTTCCCTGGCTTCCTATGGGGATTGTGAAAGGCCAGGAACCAAAACTGCGCCTCCTCCAGCACTCCCATGTAGGATGCTTTATAGTGCTGTCCAGGTGAGCCCGGGTGGGAAAGCTTCAGCTGCACTGCTGAAAACGTGCTCCCCTGGCTCTTTGCAGCCAAGTGTCACCTCATCACCTCCTCTCATCCATATGCTCTGCATCCCTTCTTCATTCCTGTCTGTGCAGCAGGTTTCTCCTAGGGACTCCATATAGGATAGGAAACTATAAACAGTTTCCCTCGTAACACAAGTAGTAACTTTAGTGTTGGAAGCAGGCTTTTGTGATTTTATGAAGGGAAGCACTGAGGAAAACACCTCTTGCCCAGCTGATCTTGTGCCATGAAAATCTGAGACAGACTCAGCAGAGATGGGAGCCACAATTACACCCTATTTCTAGCTGAGCTTGGCAGTTATACTCAGGCTCTGCTACAAATGCTTCCTCTGAGTTTGTCATGTCTATTACATTCAAGATGTGAAACCAAGAGAACCTAACTATGAATAGCCAGCCAATGCCATGATAATATTTGGGAAGTCCAGTGTAACTGCCTTTTGATTTACTGCACAGCATTTCCCCAAAAATATTTTGGATCCTTTAAATAATAATAATTTAAAAAAAAAAAAGGCAGCAAGAATTTTAAAAAAATCTTTGGAAACAGAAAGGGTTGATAGTACAACAGAAATGTTACCTTTTCTGCTGCAAAGAAATAAATAAAGAGGGGTGAAAAAAAGTCAGGTTTTAATAACTGCCAGAAAAAAAAAGTCTCACTTCAGTTCCTGGAAAGGAGCTTGAAGGTTTGCACTGAGGATGCCACCTGGCCAGATCCCTTCTGTAGGGATCAAAGATGTTGTTTTTGTCTTTGATTCTTCTCTGCATCTTTGAAGCCCAGTTTTCTTAGGGAGGGGTGTACCCGGAGCGTGTGTGTGTCTGCATGCAGGTGACTGCATTTACCTACATTATTTTTTTAAACTTTCTGTATGTTTTTTGTCTAGGTGTAGAACTCTCAGATATTTGACCTGCTGAAGTTTTGTAAAAAACAACAAATAGCAGAGATGCCCAAATGCACAGCACTGCTAAGGCTGAGATGACAATGGGAGCTCAGCCTCACTGTTAGATTCCAGAGACTTCATACAGAAGTACAGATTTTCTAAACTGAAAGTATAATGGTGATTTAATGAAAAACTGAAGCTTCAGGCATTGTAATTGTAACACTGATATAAGCAGAATATCATGTTCCCCTACCCAGGAGAAACCTCACCAGCCTCTGAGTTTATAAAAAAATTTTAAAAAGTCTGTATCTAGCACATAAATGTACATATGGTTATGAATACTGGTCTACTTTATCGTTCCTTCTCAAAAATTTGAGATAGCAATGGTGGATTTTTACCCACAGTCTGCTCCCAAAAATAATCAAGTATTTTGAGATCTTTTTTGGGTACATTTTCTCTCATAAAAAATAATAAATGCCAATATCCGAACCACATTTAGGTATTCTATTTGATCTTTGGCTTGCCAACTAAAACAATTATTTGTGTCTTTATACGAAGGCACTTCACCATTTTAAAATAAATATTTAAATACTACTTCACAGGAAAAAATATTCATGTGGTTAGATGAGATATGCTGGAAAAATTAAGGCTGGTCCTCAAAGTCATGTCATGTTGTTACACCTTCCTGTTCTTAATTTGGTTAATCCATCTTCAAACTAAAAAATTCAGATCAGAGGAAAAAGAAGGTATTTTAAAAGAGCTTTGATACTTATAGAAGATTTCTTAATTAATTTTAATTTGGCAATTTGCTGCAAAAAAAGTAGGTTTTAAATAACAACTCTAATCTATATAATTTATCTGTTTTCTTGTTGATTGTGTTACATAAAGTCTGCATGTCTGACAGGCACAGGACTCTAAAAAATTTGAATAACAGATTAAAAAGAGCGAGTGATGTTTTCCTTATATGTTTGTAATAAATAGGTGCCACTTACATGGATATTGGATTCCCATTTTTTCCTCTATAAACCTAGGAAAAATGATGAAAAGAAGTGAACAGATGGACATCCTGATGCAAACCCATGCTCCAAGTTCATAGGGAACATTGAGACCTTTTATTTAAGTGAATGTCATAGCAGAAAAAGCCTGGTAAGTATTTGCACCCCACAGACTGCTGATGGAAAGGTAAGGGAAGTGAATCCTGCCCTTCTGCCTGCAAAAAACAATTCAGTGGGAATAACAGTCTAAAACTTGTGCGCTCTGGTAGCAGTTCCTCAAGCTGTGCTGTAACTACTCACTTGTTGAACGGGCAGTGAAGTCCGTTAGTTACAGGGCCACGTTGGGAGTGCAGTTCAGTCTGGTCTTCTGCACTGAAAATCCCCCTGAAGCACATGGAAAGGCTTTGGTGGTGGCCTTGGATCAAGTCCATGGAGGACCAAGAAAATTCTCTGTTTGTCAGAGATTTTGCTCTTGATGCTCGAGTCTCCCACCATTTGAGCCTCACCCCATGTCTCCTAATTAGCTACTTCTGCCTCAGGAAAACCAAATCCTGATTGCTACCTTCATTACCCGTTATCTTCACTACGGAGAAAGATCTTGCTTTGAATTAGATCTGGCTGTTTAAGCAGTCAAGTATCGTCTTTCAGAGCTGCAATCCCCTGCACTGCAGTGCTGTTAAAGGATAACCCATATCTTTGCTTGGTATGAAAAAACAATATTTTCCCTTGGGCACTGAGGCAAGTGTGAGGTAGCAAATCACACATTACTGGATTTCCAAACTATATCCCTTTGGTCTACCTTATAATACCGTTTTCCTTCTCCCAGTGAATTGCATATCCGTTATTTTACCACCCAGTTTATTTGATCATCAGAAAAGATAAATGGCTTCTGCTGAAATATTAAACAAAGGGAAAATTAAAGTACTGGGAAGAGTAAACAATACAGTAAAGCACAATTTCCTTTCTGCTACGTGAACAAAATGTGTCTCTTTCTTGCTGAGCACCAGCACACATGTAACATTCTCACCGAAGTCGATGGGATTTATATGCATCCGGGTGAATTTTGAATTGAATGCAAGGGAAGGAGGGCTGTCTAAATAAGGTTAATCTAAAAATGAATTTTATCAAAAATTTTGGTATGTGGAGCCTTTTAATTTCACTGTTTTTCTTCATGTTCCTTTCTTAGCATCATTTTAACCAAAGATAAAATGACAAATATTGTTTTAGTTGGGCTTTGGGCAGCTCTTAGTAATAACAGGCGGAGATTTGTCTGGACAAGAGCCCAGCCCAGTGTAAGCGCCTGGAGACAGCAGCAAGATGATGCGGCTCATCCCTCCGAACACCAACACTGGTCAGGGACTACCAGTCCTTCCACACCCAGGGATGTGTTCCGGGACGAGCCTCCTTCAAGCTGTAAGGATTCGGTTTAGCAGCTAGCTGGATGGTGAGGACCAACTTCTTTTTCCTGAAAGCTGATGTCTTTGCCCGAGGCTGGATTCCTCCCAAAGGCAGCCTGGAGAGAAGGTACCCGCTGCATTGCCACACTGCTCGTGCAACGGGTGGTCTCAGGCTGGCAGGCAGGGACAGCCAGCGGTGACCTCAGGCAACGACATCAACTCAAACAGGCTTGGCAGCCCAGGATGCAGTTTGGCTTTGCTAACTCCCAAGTGAAAACACAAAGTTATGTCCAGGACTGATAAATTTGCTCACATGTAGTTTATCCTGACTGCTGCTTTGGAAGGAGATGTTTTTATTTAGCTGTCTGCTGCTGCTTGTTTTACAGTTTTAAAAAGAAGTTTCCTCTAGGATTCCAGAGACTCAGTACTAGAGCTCTGAAATTATTTAGTCTGTCGGTTGATTGATGGGAAAGAAGGACCCATTTCATATGGACTTGCCTCTATTCCATAGGAAATATCTGAGGATCACAGATCACATTGATTTTTCTCATTCTTGTACCATTACATCCTAGTTTCTGAATTTAGGTTGACTAATCATCAAAGAACTGGTTCTGATGGAAATCTGACAAATGACAGCTGCTCAGGATTTGCTCTGCAGGTTTTGGTTTTCCTCAAGTTCTGCTGGTTTTACTTTGATTAACTTTTCTGCAGCAAAGTTACCTATCAAAAAAATTATACTCGCTGTAGTCAAGGCATTCCTTACTGCAGGGAGACAAGGCACCAACTTATTATTGCTGGATAATTTCTGGAACCTGATGTGGATTTTCAGGCAGTGAACAGCCATGTGGAGTGCAAATGGATGACAGGAACACGAAGGACTAGGAGTGGGGCAAGAGGACAGCTCTACTCTGAGAGTTTCCAGGAAAGGGACAAAATCATGGAGTTTCTATAGTTGCAAAGACGCTGCTGAAGGTGAAGCTGAAATCTCTTTTTTGGAAGGCAGCACTCTATGCTGGCGCTTCTCTGAAGCTGCCCTGGCAGTGACCTCCATCCCACCCGAGAGCGCCTGTTTCTCCAGGGTGAAGGTAATTCAGATTCCATGCTAACTGAGCCCTGACTTTCCCCTTGACAGAGATGGATGCCCAGCTCTGCTAATGGTCTGTGGCGGCTTTGTGCTGTGAGTTTGCACCTCAAGCACTAACCTGGGACGAGCCAACTCGCTTCCCACTCTGATTGCCCCTCATTGGTGGCACCTGAGATACGCCAAGCACCCCTCATGCTCTCCCTGTCGTTCTCGAAGACTAAATACCACAAGCTGTAACACATGCGTGTCTGCACGTGCACATACACACAGCTGTAACTACCGAGGACATGTGGAAGTTGCAATGGTTTTGCAGATACTGATCTTCAGCTTTATCTGCTCACCTAAGTGAGCAGACAGAAACTGCATATCCTTTTATGGTCTATATTTATGTACAGAGAGAGAAAAATGCAACCCAAATTTGTCAACCCAACTTAAGATATAGACGACGCATATCTTGAGAGGAAAAATAAATGGGGAAAAAATAACTGACACTGATGCTGGTGCAATTTTGTCATAAGGTATTCACCAGACTAATGAGTGAGGCTTCTGGCATGTCTAAGTTTTTTAGTATTCAGAGGAGAATAGCAGTTTGTAGGCAGGTCCTAAGCAAGTCTTACATGAGAAACAGCAGCTAGATCAGCCTATGTGCTAACCATTTGCTTTCCTTGTCTTCCTCTTCCCCTCTCACTCTGCCCAGCCCTCTTTGACCCTTCATCTTTCTGGCAAGGAATGAGAATCACCCAGAGCTGGACTGATTTCCACAGGCATCCAGGTTAGCAAGGTCACAGCACTCTTCGCTTGAGAGTTTCACTTCCCTGATGGGTTTGAGTGATATTCGAACAGTCCATGAGCCTATAGAAAGTGCCGCTGCTGCAGACACAGAAATACAATGCATGGTTTCTAGAGAAGCTTTTGCCCTTCTGCTTTGGATGGTGGGAATGGGGAGGCGTGGTCCACCCCAGCCCTCCACAGATTGGAAAAATTAAGGAACCACCTCCTCTGGTTCCAGGGTTGTAGCACATGCCTGAGATGGACTATGAGGTACCCTACGTGAACATTCTTAGAGCTGCACAGAAGGAAAAAAAATAATAAAAAGAATTTAAAAAAAAAAATAAAAAAAGGAGTTCTCCTGGACAATCGAGAGGAATGTTGGGCACCCTCTTTTTGGACTGCAGTGGCTGACTTCAGTCCCTCCAGGACACAGTTCTAATTTAACAAGGCATGAATTTAAATACATTAAGGGCTAAACAAAACATGGAGAGAATCAGAGAGGTGAAAAGTCACTGCCCCTCCTTGTCCTGCTGTCTTCTTTTTGTTGGCTGCTGGGCTGGGAGACACAAAACTGAGCAACATAACCTGTCTGAGTTTTATTCAAATAAGCCAATTAAAACATCAAGTTGAAATGTCAACGAACATGTTATGGCCACTCAGGAATTAAAGCAGGAAAGCATCTGTCTGTCTTCACCACAAAGAATTGGAGATTTTTAATTCCACTTCTGCAAAAGCTATGACATTAGATTACAGCCATGAAAAACACCATCTGCAATGTGCCCTGACTAGCTGGCTGTCATCAACTGTTGCTTTTTCACAAGATTAGATTGAGTTAAACACCTTTTATATATATATATATATTCTCAGAAACTATTTGTCATGCAGCATTCTTTTCTCGAAGGTGTGCAACAACATACCTTCCAACACTGACAGAACCTACTCAGCTCATTTTCACCTTTGCTGGCTGCCCAAATGCTGATTTAAATCCGAGAAAGACCTGGTCCATTTTGTCATAAGAACAGCCAGATTAAAATTGCACTAGATTTAGATATTGCCCAATATATATTCTTGAGGCTGAATTTTAAGGGTCTCTTTTATATGACACAGGACACTGGGTTTGACGCAGCTGTCACTGTGGATGTTCAGCCAATCTTCTGAAGTTACATCTTTCTGATAGGAACTTGAGGTCAATGGCAAGAGATCACTAGCTACCCGGGCTACTCTGGCAATCCCTTGTTAGCTATGCACAAGAAATTGTTCCAACAAAGGTTGTGTCTGAGTTGATCCATTTCCACAAAAAAAGCGTGGATTCAACAAGTCATCTTTCTTTTTAATGAAAGTGTGTTGTGCTGAAGAATCCCCTTTTGCAAGGTAACCAGATATTAGGCTGAGTGCTGAAGTGTTTAAGGTAGATACAGCCATTAGACCATTTCTTTTTTTTATTATTATTTGAAGTGCACTAGATACCTAAGTGTTACTTTCCAGAAGAATGTAATCCACACTTGGTCTAACCACCCGAAGCAACTCAAAGGGCTCCATTAGGAGTGTATCCTATAGACACACACATGCAAATAGAAACCAAGCCTCCAACATTCCACATGCTAAAAAACCCCAAAACAAACAAACAAAAATCTCTCCATAATCCACATATTCAGTGTGCAAATGTATGTTTCCAGTTGCAGTAATTGGCAGGATAGCTTCTCATAAAAGTTATGTGCAGGGCTGCTAGTCTGTGTAAGTAATATTCTTGTCCCTAGGCCAGATCAGGATCACAAATAATGTTTTGGAACTGCTCCTGGTACGCAGTATTTGATATTTAGGCAAAGCTTGCCTGAGAAATGGGACTGTTTTCATTTTTATCTTGACTTTAATTCTTATTACTCTACAGACATAAATGCTCAGCTGGTAGCAGTGATGCCTCTGGTCTTAAATAACAAGATTTGGGCTTGTGTCCAACAATGACATGAATGCACAGGCTATGGGTTTGGGTGTACACAGTCCTGGCTAAAGCAGCTTTTACTGGATGAGGCCAAAGGAGAAGACACACGTGTAGCCATTGTGAAAGCTGCCTGTCTTCTGCAAAAGGGCAAGACACCATGACAGCAGGACACGGTGAGGTGGGACGGCTGTGCTGCAAAGTGGCGGTAACTCACAGGATGTGACTGATGTTACCTTTATTTTTAATTCTCTACCCTCTTCCTTCTTTAGATTCTTGGGGTTGGATATCTAGACTGAAGATATTTCATTGCTCAGCTTGGCCAAACTGCACTGCCTGTACAGTTACAGTAAGGCCGGACGAGCACATAATAGCTGTAGGGCACCAGTGACAGCAGGCACAATGTATGCCTGCTCTGTCCTGCTTTTTGGCTTGCCAGAAATACTGCACTGAGGACAGAAGTGGTGGAGAAGTGGCCTCTGCCCAGCGATCAGCGCTGAGATGTGGGCTGCAAAATGGTCAGTAGTGCTGCATAAAACTGTGAGCCATGATCTTACTACCATCAAACGCACCACTAATTACAGACATGATGGTAGTGACAGAAAATAATTGCAAGAGGACTTGCAGTCCAAATGTCCTGCTTCTCCCTCTCCACCCTACTAGGTTTTCTGCTTGTTCCCTGCTCATACTGAAGAAGCCAGCAGAAATGACTGCAAAGATATTCTTACTTTGAGAAGAATGCTAGGATCAATTTGAAAGACATAAAGAACATATTCCTGGAAAACTTAGATAGGCAGCATGGACATAGGAGCAATGTCTAGACCAAAAACCAGTGTCTTATGCAACTTACAAACTTACCAGGTATTTTCGGATTTTTCAAAGAGATTGAGTTACAAGCAAGAACGGATGAAATCCAGGGCGTTCCCTGTAAGCCAGAATTTCCTGTGCAAACATTATTGACCATATTTTTGGAGAAGTGCATAAAAACGCTTGATGTCTGCAGTAATTACAGTGTGTCAGAAAAATTAACATTTGCAACTCCCTATATCCTGAGCGAGAAAGCAGCACTAATCATATGGACCAAAGTACGGTTAAAATAAACCATATATAAAATAAACAGGCCATCCAAGAGGAAACTATTCCTTCTGGTAAGTTTGAATTTTCTGAAATTAATAGCTATTTGGATTTTGAGTCTCAGTTAAACGACATTCAAACAGGTAGATGTAGTTGCCTGTAAGTCTGGGTTGTCCACGAAGAGGCCGTGGTGGTAACAGGTCACAAGCCTCAAGGGGCTCTGCATAGCAGTGCTATTCTCGTTTGAAGGTTTACACCCAGTATGTATAGGGTCACATCTAAGGGCTATCTGTGTGGGAATCGTGGCTTGAAGAGGGGTTTTTGTTTGTTTTGTTTTCCTAAAGACACAATAGGTAGGGCTGATTTTGGAGTTGAGAAGAAGGAAATGTGGATCAGGGCATTTCACACAGATCCATCATCTCAGATCCATGATCTGAGACCCCTTTGCCTGCGAAGGTTTGAATAAATCCAAGAGCATAAACTGCACTAAACCAAACCCAGAAATAAAACCTAGAGTCATAATATATATTTTAAATAACATTGAAGGATGTGCACTGCACATACCTGTTTTACTAAGACTGTTCCACCACAAGAAGGTTATTTCCTCTATAAATTTCCTCATGCATCTTAGTTAAAATGAGACCAAATCCTGTGCCAGTCATGTCCCAGAAAGAAAACATGTTGACACAGGAACAAGTAAAGCTTGAAAAGTTTGAAAGCACCGTTCTGGTTTTGGCTGAGCACCCAAAAGCCTTGTGCCCCAAACTGCCTCATCCCCTGAGGTCTGACAGATTGATCCTTTTACTGCCAGCGGGTGAATGTCTCCTTCTGTAAGGACAACACCCACTTGGATGGGTGGACGCCCAACACGTTGCAGTAAGTGCTGAAGCCAGGGATCAGTTCTGTGCCAGGGCTGCGAGACAGAACTTTCCACATTATCCATAGGATAACGTAGCTGATCTGGGACCTCTTCTGCAGGTAGCTGGAAACATTTCCCAGTATGCCCTTTCTGCTCCAAATCTGACGTAGCTAAAGATACTCTAACGGAGAGCTTGTGCTTCATTTTAGATATCTGCACTTCTAGATCACGCAGGAAGACGGTACCACAAGAAACCTTTATCTCCATCTCTGTCTTTTCTGTTTATTTTCTAATAAACAGAAACAAGAAGAGCATTAAGAAAATTTGGTTAATTATGTATTTTATTCTTTTATGTAAAAAAAAATCAAACCCCTCTAACACCTCATAATTCTGCTCTCAAGCAAAGGCTGTTGCTTCTTGAGCTCGTAGAGGCACTGTTGTGCACTGTTTAATGCAGGTCGGGGTGGAGACATTAAAATGACAAATGGTCACAGACCAATGTAGCCCCAACATTCATGGCAGATTGACCTGGCTGTTATGGGTATCTGGCTTCAAAAGTGATGGAAAGGGACAAACTGGAAGCGTACAGTTACACTAAAGATGCATGCACATGATGTAGCTGGGGTTTTCCACAGCATTTCTTCTACGCAGCAGGATTGTTTATTTATTCTATGTCCTCTGAAAAGACCCTGAAGTGCTCTGTCTCCAGCAGGGAGCTCCCACTAGTCTGAAGAAATGGTTTGAAACTTTTTGATGGGAAACTCTGGAAATGAATAGCAAATTCATACAAAGCAATTTTTACATGCAGATTCCTCCACTCGGAAACTCCTAGTTGCTGTGATGAGCTCCTGAAGTTTGGTAAAAAATGTGATTTTCCTAGCAGAGAGCACTGCATTAACATGCTGTCCTGCTTACGCTGGTTTTGGGGCTGGGAGAGAAAAGTTGGGTCAGTTCAGTCCAGGCCACTTGGTCCTGATCTGGGTGTAATGGGGCCAAGCAGGACCCCTCATATTTCATCCTGGGAAGACCCTACAGCACGAAGATTCCTTAGTTAAGAAATGGTTGCTGATACTGATGTGTAACAAGCCCAGCGTCGGTAACATCTGATAAAATGTAATTTCAGAGAGGCCCCAAAATTAACTCCATTCATTTTTGTTGCAGGCTTCAAAAAGGTTTGAAATATTACAGAATATTTCATTGTCCTTAAAACTATAAGGCCAGATCTTTGCTCTGCTGATTTCAGAGCTGTACTATATTTTACCAGTTAGTGAAGTTCTGACCCAGAAAAGTTCAAACTCTTTGAGATGGGCTCCACATCAATCATATTTTCTACCATAAATTACTCAGGTCAGTTTTAGATTGCTTACAGCAGTTTAGTTTTATTTCTTAAAGAAAAAAAAAAATCAGGGTAGGGAAAAGGAATTTCACTGTACAAATATCCCAGAGAACAGATTAGTTATTGTTTAAAAATATCGTCTCTAATAGCATTACCAGAGTGGCCCATGAAATCAGTCGTTTACTAGAAAGATGGGCTGATTTTTCTCCCCAGGCTGGCAGTTGGGAGGTGTGCTGGACAGGGAGCACAGCAGGACTGTTGCATGGGAATAAATTCATGTACAGTTAAAGACTATACTACACGGTGAATAAGGAGGCAGGAGATTTCATTCTGCTCCTGGCCTTGCTGTCAAGATGCCCTTTAGCAAGTCTCTTCCTATTTTATGAGCTTCCATCACAGCCCCGTCTGTCCTGTGGCAGTCTGACTGGATTTGGTTGAAAAGTTTCATCCAGAACTGCTTCCCACCAGGAAATGCCCTCTCGTGTTAACCAGAATGGTTCACAGGCACTTACTGGTTCTGTCAAATCATTCATGGCAAATCTTTTTATTGCCAGGATTTCTGTTTTCATGTGTAGCTTGAAATGACAGAGGCAAAACATTGTCAAAATGTTTTTGTTCTTGTGAAACATTTCCATAAAGTCAAAATAAGTGTTTCATAAATTCCTGAGTTCACAAATAATGATGATGTTTGTATTTTTCATCTGAATTCAAGATTAACAAGTTCTGAGCTCCTGAGCCTGTTCTGGAGATGATTTCAGTGTTTCTGCCAATGCAGGTTTAGATTTATTCAAACACTGTATCTGGTCACCAGTAATCTGTTTTCAGAGTAGGATCCCAAGTTCTGCTGAGGTTTTCAGGGTGCTACTATAACAGAAGTAACAAGCAAAATGATGATCAAAAAAGAAATTTTATTTTTAGGGAATTGGGACCACAACTTCCTGAAAACTACTAGACCAGATAATGTCTTTTTCCCTTCCTTCTTTTTTATGGCAGGTACTTGTTCTAAATCAGTTACACAACTTTCTCTAAAATGGACTTTTAAAATCCATCATTTAATGCAACTCTGGAAAGTTAGCTCCTGTGCTATTTCCTCTCCTCCTTTCCTTTACCTCTCTTTTTTCTTTCCTAAATCCACCCCTGCATTTTAAATTAGTTACGAGAAATAAAGAAAAAGGAGGTTTAGGGGGTTGAAATCGCTTCAGTGTGACAGGGTGATGTTTTTTTTTGTGTATGAGTCTAAATGAGGCTTTAGAAAATGATATGGTGTTCCTTAAATGGATCTGCTATGGTCAGAGACCATTAGGCAATGGAGGAAGATTCCTCAGGGACAGCTGAGACCAGACGTCTGAATCCCAGGGGACAGAGATCACTATTTACTTTGCTGCATGGAGAATTAATATATGTCTCCATCTTCCACCAGCGGCCCTGAACCAGTGAACATAAAGGAAACAGAATGAGTGGGGGAAAAAAAAGGCATGTGTGTTTTTTCCTTTGGTGCAGATTCATTTTTTCGTTCAGTATTTGCACATTATTCTTTGCTTTCTCCCTGTAGGATTTTCTTCCCTGACTCAGAGGCAATTCATCTGTCCTGAGGAGGTACCTAAAGATAATGAAGAGGCACATAATTTAGTAATCTTGGCCATCTTTTACTTGGAAGATTAATTTTGGCCTTTAAGTGTCAAGGTGAGTTAAACCGAGTCAGCAACAACAAAAAGCCATCGCCAGAAGTACAGGAACCAGGGCTGGTGCAAACTGCACAAAATAAATGAGTCATGGAGTCATTTCACTATCTGCAAAATGATAGACTAATGATTAATAAAACAGAAATACTCCCTGATTCATCTAGTTTAGAGCTCTGAGTTTCTCCTTTCATTTTCTTTCCTCTGCCTACTTTTTCCACAGAAAATTATGGCCTTGGGTCTGTCCTGTAGCTCCCCACTTCTCATCTGCACTGCCAACGTTGGGCTGAGACTTGGACGCGCGCTCGCTCTCTTCAGCACAGCAGAATAGCCTGAGTGGGGTTTATGTACGTCACCTCCTACAAGCAGTAATCTCGCTGGAGATGGGAGGGGGTGTAAACGAGCTTATTCCTGTTCACAGTGTTAAAAACCTCGAACTCTGGTAATGAAGATGTTTTGTGCAACTGCAATCTCTCCCCCCAGTTTCCCCATTCGCATGCCTTGCAGTTTCTGTATGGTGTCTGTAGGAGCATAGTAAGGGCTGGGGGAGATAACAGGAATGATCCATCCAGCATTATTCATCCCAAAAGGGAAGCTGAAAAAGAACCCCAGCATGAGTTAAGCTTCTAGACAATGCCCATAGATAAAAACACTCCTTAATCTTTACCAGCATCACTTTCTGTCCTAAATTTGTCTGCAATTTTGCGTCATGTAGCTGTCCGCTTGTAGCTGGGTTCAATTCCTGCGGCAAGCGGCAAGGTTAACTGGGAGCCAGCTGGTCCCACAGTACGAAAACAGCTTCTTACCCAGCAGATCAATTATGCCAAATAGAAAATATGTTTATGGTTTAGGAACTGGATGGAAAATAAGGAGCAAAATCAAGAGCAATACACCTCTATTTCTGTAAGAGCGTATTTAAGGCGGGTGGGTGTGTGGAACTGAACGAGGAACAGAAGCATGAAAATGCTGAATTTATGGAGGAGAAAACTAATCTGAAGTCTAAAGTTTCTTCCCTCCCAGTGATCTCTCCTACCAAATCACTCTGGATTCACTGTTTGCTTTCATGGTGCATGTGAAATAACAGAAACATAAACTCTGCATATCATTTAAGAAATTATAAAGTGATTATACACCCACTCAAAACACTCAGATGTGCCCATCATAGGTTTACTGTTTCTATGATTCTTTACTTGGTACACGATATGCGTCTAAGACCCCCTGGAACCTTTTACAGCTGGATTAAACTTGTCTTCCGTGAGATTTTCCTTTTCTATCAGTAAGTGAAGACAAGGCTCCAGTCTAATCCTATTTTATTGTCATCAGCTACCCTACACCTGTATCCTCTGTCATAATTTGTGTATGTGTGGCATAAACCTGTAAATGGGAAGAGATTATGTTCCTTCACAACACACAAAAGCACACGCTGAGCCAGCTCACAACTGGAAATACCCTGGACGTTAGTGCTTTCCTGTGGCCAATACTCTGAGCCTGCAGCATTTAATGGGGTGGATTTTTTTTTTTCAAGGAGTTTGCCCAACCTTAGACAAACAGAGCTGTTACCCAAGCGAGGATGGTTGAAGGTGTTAGTGGCTTACTTTATTGGCATATTGAGTGCTCACCAGCATCCCTCTCGCTCCTCGGACCTCACAGCTGCACCGACTCCCGGCAAACGCGAGGTCCTGGAGGACTTGCTCCGAGTCACAGGGAGACGAGGCAGCACGTGGTGCCTCCCAGTACCCATTTCTTGAGTTTCCTTCTCAATTTGAGGGCAGGTTTCTTGCACCCGGGGTTAAGGGTGCATATGAATGTTGCCAGGGAGCAGCGTAGCATTTGCTGTTGCTGGATGCTCAACCCTTCCTTCCCCTTGCACAGCAAAACCTCACACATCTTGAGCCTCAGGAAGCAGCATCTCTATATTTAGTCTGTCTGACTCCAGTGGAGCCTGACTCTCCATCTGGAAGGACAAAAAGCTTTTACTGAATTGTGGTTGGGTTGGGTTGGTTTGGTTTGGTTTGGTTTCTGCTGATTTCAAAAGTTTTCCATTGATTTAATTTATTTTTTTAATTAACCCTGAAAGTTTAAAATGAAAATGTAAGGGTTTTGAACAACATGTCTGGATAAAACAACTGGTTTCCTTCCATATTTTTACTTCAATTTTGCATTTCCTCTTGAGTTTGGATCAGGCTGTGCTTCTGAAAAAGCATGGGATTATTCAGTTTCCTGCATCTTGATTTTTGATTTTAGGATTTTTTCAAGACAAAAGTGCTTAATTCAATCAAAAGTGAAAAGGTGAGAAAAGATGAAAAAATAAAAATACTCTCTTTTTTCCACTTATCACTTTTTTTTAATAATCTGAAAAAATCATTCAACATTATGCTATCTGGAAAAAAATTAAAAGGGGCGAAAAATACTTCTACCATGTTTGAGCCTTTTTTTTTTTCTTTTCTGCCTTTTTCCAGCATATAAAAGATTGGGTAGGAGAGGAAGGAGGAGGGAAGAGTCAGCAATGAGGGAAAGAAGTTATGTGATAAAAAATTAAAGGGCTTAAAAGGAAGCATGGACTCTTATTTCTGTATTTTTAAACACAGGAATAAAGTGACATCTTAAGCTGAAAATGCTTTTCAGTCTGGCATTTCAAAATGAAACACAGGTTTTCATTTCAAGGTTCTATTTCATATCCACAGACACAAAATCAAAATGTATTTTGAAATGAAAACACCACAGGGAGAATGATATTTTCAGTTGAAAATTGTTATTTTTGTCCCCTCCTCCTCCCAATAAATAAATAATTTGCTTTTCCAGGAAACTCTTATATAAGAAGAGAGGGTGAAACATAGTGAAACAAAAGGGTTGTTAGCCATATGAAGCATTAGGGTTTGCTGAAAAAACGTGTGCATTAACATGGATTATTCCCGGCATGTTAATTCATCTGCTAAGAAAGGATCTGCTCAGAAACATATGGGCGTAATTTACTAGTTGTAAATAAAAGGTTTGTTATTATTTAGGTATTTAACAGTTCCCCAGGTGATGGAGTTTGTGATGAAGTCATAGCTCAGCTCCTATCCATTAACTTTTCCTACATAGGAGATTTTGGAGACATTGGTTACAGTAACAGAGCAATAAAAGGACAATGTTTCCACCATTAACAAATGGTGCATGTAATTGCAACCCCACCCTTTCACTACCAAACGCTCATCAGGACCAAGGGGCTGGTCAGTGGCAAACAGCACCACAGAGGGCCATACTGAGCATCTCTGCTTCCAGCAACGCCTTCAAGAGACGCTGTCCTTGTTCCTGAGATTTTGCCTACGCCGCGATCCAGAAACACGTCTGCAGCATGTATAAATGCATGCACATCAGCTAATTTTATAGTTATTTGGGTCAGGCTGGAGCATGACCAGCGCTAACCCTCTTGGGCAAGCACGAGGTGGCTGAAGTCCACCTTCAAGTATTGACGGCTGCTTCGCTAGCTGAAACCTCGGGCTCACACCTCCAGGCTGCAGCGCCGAGATGCCCTGAACGACAGAGCAGCAACATTTAAAAGTCTTTGACAGTTCATGGCCCCACCATGAAAACCCTCGGTGGAAGGTCAGCAGATGTGGGCTGTATTTACAGGACACATGTGGAAGCTGCTCCTGGGTGGGAAACTACGCAGCTGTCCGGAGGGCAAAGCTAAATACACAAAACCTGGCTGTGCGGTTAAAGGCAAGCCACCTAAGGAGAGATGTCGTGTTTGTTGCAGAAGAATGTGCATGAAATGCTGGGTGAAACGCTGCTCCAGCGGTGGCTGTGCTGAGTGTGTAACTGCCATTCACAACGTGGTTATACCCTGACTGTCTCTGATCTGAGCGCTTTATCAGTGTTGCAGTCTGCAAAGGGCTTTGAGATCTTTGGCCACGCAAACTGCTAGATAAGCTTGCTCAAGATGCCTTCATTTTTATTTTCTGAAACAGCACACAGGTCCATTACACTTTGTGTAAATCACGGTGAATGTACGAGGCTACAAAGTCATTTGGGGTTTTCAAGACTTTTCCGTGAGTTATCCACAATCAGAGGCAGTTGGCTACAAGCAGAAGAGATGAAGTGTCAGTGCACAGGGAGGAAAATTGTTCCTTCTGTTTCTCTTTTCGGTGTATAAACCACACGCTGCATAGCTGGGTTGGAAATGAAATAAGCTTGTAGTTCTCCAGCCGCACAGACTGTACTTTTTAGCATTCTGTTACGTAAAGAGCATGCAAATATATTAGCAAGAAAAAAGCAGAATTTGCCCATTAAGGCATGTGATTAATGCAGTGCTGAAAGCTCGTTTAAAGGACTGTGCATTGCAGCTCACTTGAGAAACAGAAAGAACAGGAGCACAAGAAGTGAGTTGAGCGCTCGGGGTATGAATGAATTCAGTGTGGCTGTAGAGGGCACTAAAGGTCTTTATGATTTCTCGGAAAAAGGCGAAAGCTGCAAGTTGCTTTTTGCACTTCACTGTTAGAAAAAAAATTAACCCTCTTTAGGAGCAAGTGGGACCACATCAGACTCAAATATTACAGCTTCTCCCCTTTTAACCACTAATAACAGGCTGAGCTAATTTCTGTTTTGATTTGGGGTTTCTTTCTTCCATTTCTAAGAAATGGTTAGCTGTGTGGAGCCCTCTCGTAGCACCAATTTCTGCATGACCAGTATGTTCAGCACTAAGAAATCTCACTCCTTCAAATAAGAAA
>NW_010252044.1:63181-81157 GCF_000690775.1 Eurypyga helias | reverse complement strand
AGAAATGGCAATTTATCAGTTGGGTTGTCGTGGCTGAAACAGGGAGGGACCGCAAAGAGATCTGGTCCCATTCATGTAAGTCCTAAAAAAAACTTTTGTGTGCCTCAAAACATTTGGGGGCGTTTCACTTGTTGAGCTTTGCACGTCTCTGAAATTTCTGGGTTTGACGAGAATAAAGCAAATCTTTCCTTGTGGTATTTTCTGCCATCAGGAATGGGAAATCTCACAAGAAATCCTGTTCTGATGAGATTCCCAGCCTGATGTATCGCTTATGAGACAAACTGAAGATTAAATTTTGCATTTCAGGGCTTCATATGAGACAGGTCAAATTGTCCAAGAAATAAAGATATGAAATGCTCTGTTGCAGTCTGAGAATAGTTTTCAGATTGCAGGCCACTGATTCAAGTCCAATATTAAAGGCAAAGTCTGTATCTTCAATCAGCAAGGGCTATTTTTTACTGCAGATTTCAAAGGATATACTCAGTGACCATTACGAGCAGCTCTGCGGCTCATCCTACAGCCTGAGCACTGACTCCTCTCCAGAAACCTGCACAGTCATCTCGTTTTTCCTGGGGATTTTGCAGAGTACCCATATTAGAAAATTCAGCATGCCTAAGAAGTCTGTCTACTGCCTAATTACATTGCCATCGTTATGGTAGTGTAGCTTTCTCTGCAGTTTCTATTCTGGAATAAGTGTGCCTAATAATAACATGATAATTACACTGTTATGATTTCACTGGTAACCTGCCCCCGGTACTCAGGCCTTACGTGCATACCCAAAACCATACCCCGTGGTGCAAAGGCATTCTAAGAGATCCTTACGCACAGCTGGGGGAACACGCAGCTCTGTAAATGAGAATCGTTCGCTTTCACTCAGCTGATCCCGAGGCCACACACAACCATCACAGGTCCCTCCTCCGGCTCCGCACTGCTCAGGGCATTTTATTTTTCAAGAGCTGCACTTTCTACTCCAGAAGTGAATTGCAAATGGGGAAGCTGAAGACTGAGATTTCCTGGTGAATTGTTTTAACTGGACTACTGGAAGTTTTGCCAGTTCCTGACCATCCTAAATGAATTTTTTCAACTATTTCTGAGTGGTTTGTGAGCTGCATAATTCCCTTTAAAAAGCAACTGCCCGCCCTTGGTTCTCCTGAAATGGAGATAAATTAAAATGATGAGTTTTAGTTATAGTTTGAGGACAGTTTAAGTCAGGTTTATGGTTCAGACTCTGTTGTAATATAATATTGATGTTATAAATTATAATATTGATATTATAAAAAGCATTTTCTGCTTTTGGTCCAAAATAAGTGAGAGACCTGGTAGCTGTTGGAAGGGATTAACCTCCTCCTACTGTCACACGTTGAGCAGGAAGAGGCTGAGAGCAACCCTCAAGTGGGATATCAGCTTGACTCTTTTACCTGGAGATCTGCTGCAATTTAGTTTTCAGGTTCCGTTTTTAGTCCACTTGTAAATAAAGCCAACTGAGTGGGTGTAAAGTATTCACAACCATGAGCAGGTTGCCGGGGGTTTAGCTGGTTACGTGAGCATCTGTCACTCATGTAACTACGCATCAGCGTGTTCCCCCATGCACAGTTCCCAGCTCATGTATAGGGTATGGGTACCGATAACGTGCTACTCTAAAGGCTACATCAGACAAGTATGGGGTTTCAGTATTAAGCAGTCAGGAGAGGTTTGCTGGCCCTGTTTGGCCAGACGGGTCTCACTGTACTGTTTCTCTTCCTTCCCTGGCTGAATGCCCATGCTCTTTGGCACGAATAACTGCATGTTCAAACAGAGCGTTTGGGTTCCACAAACACGTGTGCATGTGACCTTCAAATTCACTTCCACAAACATTTGTGTTGTTGTAGGTTAACGGGTGTGTGAATGGTGCTACATAAAATAGTTTACTGTGAAAATTCTACTAGAGAACTAGTCTTTCGCACTTGAAAAGCAGTAAAATTATATGGGACACTTCTCGTCTTGGATACAGTGAATTCAAGGTTAAGTCAGACATTTCAGAGTTAATGGCAATCAGCCAGTTGGACAAGGTAATTTAATATCCAGTTCTAGTTACAATAGGGTGCTGGTGACAAGACCAGGATGGTTTTATCTGGATTTACACTAAAAGACAAACCTTTTTTTAAAAGCAATTGGAAAGGGAAAATAAAGATCTATTTCAAGCATAGAAAGAGAATAAAAAATTGAAATCTGGAATGCAAGTTCTCCCTAGGAACCGCAGATACTCTAAGTTAAGAAAAAAATGATGTAGCTTAACTTATAAAAATAGTAAAACAGCAAAAAGGTACCACATGTTCCTCCTGGACTGCAAGCCAAACAATTGTTATTACATTTAAATCATGCTCTGACATAATGTTATAGAAATCCTGGAAAAAATGGAGCCCATATTGCTGAGCTATACTCTGCTAAGAAAGCACCGTGTGTTTGGAAGCTGAGCGTCCCGGTTGCTCTAAGACACTCTATTGGCCACTTTCACCAGAAAACAAAATATTCAGATTTCCTCATTCTCAGTAATCAACCTCTATTGCATGAGAGCAAATGAGTTGAAAATAAATGACACCTCTACACCCAAGTGCTGGAGGGTCCGGCTGTTGGCCATCGCTGCCCTCTGCAGCTCCTGGTGTCGGCTGTGCCGAGGGCGATGCCAGATCTCGGACAGCCTCAGAATACTAATCAGCAGCTGTGGAGTTGCCTGTTTATTTTTTCTTTTGAAATAGCCATGCAAATAAGACACTGGCACAGAATGTCAGTGCTCCTGGAGCTTATATATGATACACAAGTCTCATTGCTTGCTTTTGCTTTTGCCCCCCCCCCAAATGCTTTTTTTTCTTCTTTGGTTCTTTCTTATCCATTATACAACTAGTCTGTCTCCTCAATTTAACATGAAAGCACAGTTTGCCTGGTGGTAAAACTACGAATTATTAAAAAGGCTCACATTTTCTGTAAGTGACTTCAAACTGCTCCTGCTAGTCTGAAGCCTGAAGCAGTGGGCACTAATTTGGAGATGAACACAAGAGCTGTCCTGGGAAGAGTCTCAGCTTCATGTATATCCATGGGACAGGAAAAAGTGTTAGTAATGCCTAACACTAAAGCCTTGTTTCAGGGGCTATGTGGAAGAAAGGCTTCAAGAATCAAGATCTCCAGATTTTAAAACCGTAACATCTCAGCTTCTTAAATAGATTGAACATTACTGTCATCTGAATGAACACATAGGAATTACACTGATGTGAAACTGCTGCAGGTAGAGTTCAGGCCACCAGGTCAATGCTTATGCTGGTGCCTGAGCCGACAGGAGTCTGCTTTCCCAGATAGCATCCCAGGTATGTTGTCTCAATGACTCTGCAGAGATATTTCCCATCCCTTCAGAGACTTGCACGTAAGCAGCTCTTGGGAAACTGCGTGATATTTGCATGTGTCCTAAGGGCTCGAGTGTTGCTGATGGGCAACAGCGTAAGAAAACCTCAGGCGGAAAATCTGCTTGGGCTGTCGAGCAGCTGGCCACCAGTGACTGTGTGATCCCCTGTCACACAGGGCTCTTTACACGTTTCTCTGTATCTTTTCATTTGTAGAGGGCCCAACACAGTAATAACCCAAACCAGAACTAAAGTCTCCTATTAATGATTTCTACAAGTTTAATAATAAACCTCCCTGCTGCTGTCCTGCAGCGCAGCACACCATGTCTCTGCTCAGCAGTCACAAAACATTAGTCGTGGTGCCCCTGTCTTTCCCCAGCTCTCCCTGCTGCCTTGTTATATTTCTTATTGTGTTATGCTCAAAATGAGCTTACAAACTCCTTTGAGCAAGGACACAGTGGACCAGTTCCTCTTCATGGTGACTTGAATGAAGCGAAGTTGATCTGCACCATCTGCAAGGTTTGAGCTCATTGAGATCTTATCAGTTCACTCTCCTGATCATTTCACTCCATGTGCCTTCCATATAAAGTAGCTTTAATGCACTCCCAAAGTGAAAAGCATGAAGTGCTTTAGTCACTGAACCTCCCACAGTCAAAACCTACTACTTCAGCAGAGGCACATAATTAGTTTCCAATTAGTGTAAACAGGTCCATTCAGATTATACTGTAATATAAAAACAGATTTAATTTGGTGCAATCACTCCCAATGTGAGCCTGTCACAGTTTATTTGTATGGAAAAAAACCACAAAACCAAACACAAATAATGTGGAAATATGGCTACCTTTTAGCTTCCAGAGTGCTTTTAGCTCAGAGAGGTCTGGGTGGTCCATGAAAATGAGATGATCGGACAGGTATTAAAATGAATTGCATGAGCTTTTGCTATGGAGTCAGCATGTCCCGAGGCAAGGGGCGAATTGGATGGGCTGATGGAAAGGGCTGCAGCCAAAGGTTTGTGGCACAGCATGGAGTTCCAAAAACCTTGTAGGCTGTAAATGAAGCGAATATTTCACATTTGAAGGCATTCCTTCTTCTTGGAGAAGATCAGTCATTTTATCTGGATATAGTGTCCATGTGCAAGTAGCAACACACTGAAACAGTGGAGGGTAAGGTAGATTTTAGATGGAGACTTTGTGCCTTTGATTGATGTCTGATTTTTGCTCTTACCCAGAAAAAAAGAAGAGTCTGTGGCTCCTCTCAAAAACTAGATCCTCTGCTGCATGGAAGATGTGAGAAACATTACTGAAATCTGTTATCCAACAATGCAAAATACTCTTGACCACACACTTCTGCTGCATAGCAGGGATTTAAGAACTCTGTGGGAATGCAGTATCTTGTATCAGAGGAGAACACTTGGGATCCAGGAGTAAATCTGAGACGTTTATTGTGAGCAGAGCTGGAATGTGTTACCCTGCATCCCAGATCTGACTTCACTACATCTTAATCAGTCTCATCAGAAACTAATAGGAAAAAAAACAGGTTTAGGTTTCAATGGTTGTAGGACAAAATATCTGCAGATATTGAATTTTAGCTTGCAGACAACAAGAATGCATATTTAAGTCTGAATGGGAATTAGGTAACTTGGAATGCCCATCTAAAAGAAAAGAAATGCAGTTTCAACTCTTTACTCCATCACAGGCATGCTGGGATATGTCTTTGTCACCCACCGTGTTGGGATTAATAGTTCAGGCACAGCATTACATGAGCACTGTTGCACAGCTTCTGACCCCGAGCTGTCTTTCATCCACTTCACTTGGAACACGCACAAAACTAGATCCTGCTTGTCTGTGCCCTTCATGTGGACATACTATACTCACTAGAGGCAGAATTTGTCTTCCCTGATGTTAGCCAGCCAAAAGCAGGATATTGCCTCTCCTCTGGAGAGAGAGATACGTCTCAGCAGAAGGATCCTCCATACATCCTCCTGATGGAAAGGCTGGGTGAGTGCCCCCGTGGAGGGTGTCCAGCCAGCCAGCTGTGAAGACACCCTGGGAGATGGATTGTCACTCAGGTATCCTAGTAATGAGGCCAGGGAGGCACTTTATTTTTATTTGCAGACATGTTTATGTCCCGGGTGGATGTCTTGGGTGAGGAGTCAGTATATGACCCTTCGGCACCCGCTCTGCCCGAACCAGATACCAGCTAGTTCCTTGGCTCCGGTTTGCAGGCCAGGTTCAGCTTGTGCTGCTTAATGCTTTTTCTTGGATCTTCCCAGCTCATTTTGAAGCAAACAAAGGGTCAGACTTTCCCGTAATCCTCACACATCACTGACATCTTTGTATGTCTCTGCTACAGAGCAGAACAAACACAAAGGCTGCATCTCGATGTACCCTCTGCACCAAGTCCCTTCAAGTGTAAAGTGACAATGCTGGCAGGAGAATATGGGAAAGTTGGGTAGTTGCCTGTGCCCTACCTGGCTTGCAGATAAAAGAATTAGATTGCCAAGTCTGCTAGTCTTTTAAGCTTGACAAATCCGCACACTGGGCATTTGAATAGACATAAAAAGTTGAGAGAATATTGTTTCTAGAGCTACAAAGCTTCACTTCTTGTATTGCTTCTCAAATGTATTCAGATAATCTTATAAAACTCCAGGCTCCTTTATTTCTGTCATTCTTTGTGCTGTTTCAGAAATCACGGATTCCTATTATTCTTTTCTTTCCTATTCCACCTTCCTAAATTTTTCACTTCTTTGCTTTCCCGCGCCCGTGTGTCTCTGTATGTGTTCTCAAGGAAACGGTTGTTGCTCACAGAAATACAGCCTGGCTTTATGCAGAGTGCAGCAGAAAGAATAGCACTTCCCAGCCACAACAATAAAACCATCAGTGCTCTCTGTATCGCTCCTGGGTGCCAAACCCGCACAGGTGGGAAAAAGCCCCTTAGCATCCCACTTCCTTGGGTAGCAGATGCTCCAGGAATCCTCTTTGTGAGAACAGCCACAAAATATTTAGCAAATAGTCTCCGAGCTTCCTGAGCATCTGAATAGATGAATCCGGCTGCTCAAGCAGACGGTTAGAACTGATCAATCCCATTTTCCACCATAGGCTGCTGTAGGAGCAGTCCAAGCTCCAGGGAGCCTGCAGAGCTTTCCAGGACTCTGGAGGCAGAAGGAAAGAGGAGATGACAACCCTCAGGATCATTTGCAGCTTTCCCAATATTTTAAGTCCTTGTGTTAGTTGGTCATTCCGTAAAGATATTTTTTCTGTAAGTTCAGGTTTTGGATGTTATTTGCTAATTATTGTTGGTATTTAATTATGGCAAAGTTTAAATTACAGAGGCAGCCACTAATCCACATTATTCAAAGACATTTTCCAAAATTCTACTCTAAACATTCTTTGCGGTCCTTAACAAACAGAGGCAGTTCTCAGTTGGCCCAAAAGTCACATTTGCAAATATTTTCACAAAAGCAAGGATGAGCAAAATGATCCTAGGGCCAGTTCAATTCATTACACAGACTTCCACCCATGTTTAATCTGGAGAGTCCCATTTGTTTTCCTGAACTCACTTCCCAACCCTAAATGAAATTAGGACCAAGCCTACTTGGACCATCATGGATTGAAGAAAAATATGCTTTAATTTAATTTCTAGGTCTTCTTCACTTCCCCACTACTGAGACAGAAGGACTGTTCCCTCCCTATTCAGTTGCTCCTCACTGCTCTGTGTAAGAAAGAATTAACAGAAGTTGGTTCTTCATGAGGAGAGTAGCTCCTGGTTTTGGAGATGGAGGTTCAACTTCCTGCTTTTGCTCAGATTATATCCCTTGCCCTGCTTTAGCCATCCAGCAAAGAAACATTTCCTTAATGAATGCATTAGTATTTACAGTGATGAGACTTGCAAGTAGTAGTGGACAGGGAATTCAAGCTGCTGTGTGCTCATCTAAGTATGTTGCCCCGTAACAACAGCGTAAGTACTGACAATAGTGAGGTAATGTCAGTGTAAAGCTACACACATCAGACTCCTTACAGCACATCTGTCTAACCTGATGGGACCCTAGGAAGAGCAAACAGGAAAGCAACCCAAGAGATCTAGATAAGCTTTCTGAAACACAAACTGGGAAGAAAACAGAGCAAGCTGTTAGCTTCAAGGATCCTGTCTCCGTAAAGCTGGAAGACTTTGTTTGCTAATGCTAAAAGCCAGGATTTTAAACATCCACCCAACAGTTAAAAACCTTCTCAAATGGGGATGTGTGACTCACTCATAAGAAACTATTTAGGGGGGTGGGGTGATAAAGAGACCAAGAGGTTTGGAGATGCATTTTGGTGTTCCTGGTCACAGGGAAAGGTTCTCCATAAGCTGTGGACACCTGAGCTCTTCTAGATCCAGCACTGCTGAGGGAGGTCACAGCCTCCAGCCTGCCCGGACTGCCTATCCCAGCCTCAAAGCTGGTGTTTTCTGCTCCCCAGCTCTGGCTGGTGAGCTGCCTGTAGAAATGGTCCATGGCCAATTCATCACAAAAAGCTGAATCAAGCTTAAGATATTTAAATACTAAGTTTTTGATAAGATGGCAGGGTAAGGAAAGCTCCTGGAGGAGATGAAGGCAAATAACGTCCGTATGACTTGCAGAATTGACGTCTACACTGGGCCGTTGTCCAAAGTCCTAGAGGAAAGCAGGAGTGTGCATCAGCTGGCTCACTGATCTTCAGACTTACATGCACCTTCAGCAGAAATGTGTTTTGTTGTAAGCAAAGAGGGGGGCAAGCCCTAGACTGCGGATCAGCATGCCCGGCAGCGTGGGGTGTTCACAAATGTGTGGTTATAGCACAAGGAGCAAACCACGAGCTTCAGGTTTAAATCCCCCTGAATCTTTCAGGGGGGAGGGGGGGATGTTGCCTTGGTTCAGGCTTCTTTGCAGGGAAAGAAAAAAATTAGTTTGTGGAGGTTCAGTTAGGTCCTTTGCTTTTCTCCCCCAAATTTGCACTCCCTAACCATCCCCTTGAAAAATCCTTGTTTTCTTTGTTGACTCAGGAAATCCCTTTAAGGGTACAAGAGGCACACAGTATACTTGGAGTAAAGATTTTTTCTTTCAGGTTCTTGTTAATTCAGGTTTCATCTGAGCTGTTTATTGGTTGCCACAGCTTCAAAATAAAATGCATCACGTAAAAAGTCCTTACCACAGGCATCCAGGACTCTCTGCCAGACACAGGTAAAGCTATTGTGACCCTCCAAACTTCCTACAAAAACTGGTACTTCCATCAAAAAGCTGGTTGATGTGCTGGTACACCGGAGCTTCGTGGATCTTTAATAGCGCTGCCACCTTTGGGGATACATTCATAAATTGCAAACAGAAAGATAGGGCTTTTTTCCCCTCCCTTTGTTTTACATCTTCTAATTTTGGGGACACTAACGGATTGCCCAGAGGTAGGATGGTCTGCAGAACTGTTGTGAGTGTCCTCAAAATCAAACCAAGTATTGTCTGCTCTGCAACCCAGGCGAGTGCTTGCTGTATTGAATGAATTTTGTTTGCACCAGCAGATCTCCATTGTCCTACACCCTCACCCAGTGTGTTGTGTACTGGATCTTATCCTGCTTCACAAACATTAGATGCATTAGATGTTACACGGTGTTGAAGGAATTAATCCCGTGTCTACTAATGCTTGGATTTTATTCTTATAATCCATGCTATTTCCTATTTCAGTTGGTTACAAAGTTTTAAGTTTCTTTGGGAGCAACAGCGACAAATCTCTACCTTTAATAACTTTTTTTTGGAAACCACAAGTATGGCAAGGAATTGTTTTCTTCCTGTGGATTCCTTAACTTGCTTGTTTGTAGTAGAATTAAAAGCTTGTAGTGTTCACCCAAGTTAAAGGTTTGCACCTTGAGTATTACAAAAATTAGGAAACTCCCTGAGAAATCAGAGAATCTTCAACTCTGCATTTAATCAAATCCACTTATTCCACTAACACTTTACAGATTCTTATTGTAACTGGTATTAATTTTTCTCCATTTGTGGCCATCTAACTCCAACCAAATCTGTGTTCCTTTTCTGTAGCCTGAAAAAAAATGAGTGAACAGCTCAGACTTAGTAAATGGACCTCGCTGCTTTTAAACCCCTCATAAAATCAAATATTATCTTAAGAAATCCTGATCAAATTAATCTTCAACTCTATCTTCCCTCTCTTCACCCTATGACTTCACCCTGAGCTTGCCTGAATGTGACCTGAGTCTCATTTACTTCCCATTAGAAAAAATGAAATGAACTTCTAAAAAAAATAACCTTTCAATTACCTTTTAAACTCCTAAAAGAGGACTAATTTTGACCATGACATCATTCACTGATGGTTTTAGCACATGGGCCACATTCCCTCATTGACCTAATTTATCTGAGTTAACAGAGATAAGTAGACAGTGAAATATGAAAAGTCCTTTGTAGTAATTGGTGAACTTTAATTATTTTTCATACATATCTCTAGATAGATGCCCACACCTTAGAAAGAACAGAAACATTAGTTTGGGTGGGTGTGCAGCCAGAAACCTACACATGCAAGCTGGAGGAGAGCTGGATACTAGGACAAGGATAAGCTGAGATTCATGTGCAATAACTTTGGTTACACAACTAGAGAAATAAGCCTTTCCGAAGAGCTATCCATCTCTCCGTTCTCAGACACCTATTTTAACATGTGATGAATCTCTCTCCAGAGAGCGCCATTTCTCTCCTGTCATGATAAAGGGAGACTAGGATGACTGATGCCTAAATTTAAAATGTCTAAAGTCCATGAAGATGGATACCACCCCAAGCAAACAGCACGGCTATTAGGATGACTAGACGGATATTTAAGAAGCTGTACAATTCTCAGAAGGTAGAGGATGTCTAATCAGCACAGTATAAGCAGGATCTGTTTTAACCCCAATCCACAGGCTGTGTGAACATGCAAACTTAATCTGATACAGTTTTTTCTCCAAGAGGTTTGTTAAATCAGCCTAACCATGGCCGTGTGGCATTTTGTCAGTCCACCTACAGCTACCTAAAAGCAGACTCACAAATAGAGTATAGATACTCTAATACTGTATAGATATACCTTACATCCTCAAAACTACTGACACAGGCTTGATTGATGTAGTCCTTATTTTCCTAGATTGACATCCTGAAAACTAGAAATCCACGTTGGGTCCAGAGACCCAAAATGCAAGGACTGTCGAGAATAAAGCTGTCAGCAGGCTATTTTCATCAGAGACCTTTCACATTGCAAGATTTTGATGTTTTTTGTTCTCAAGCCACTGCCTCAGGACCAAACCCATGTCCAGAGCTAGAGCAGGGAAGTGAGAAACGTGAGCCCTTGGTCCCTGCTTTGGCTTCTGTAAGGGTGACAGAAGAGGGAATAGACCTGGTTACAGGTCCTGCACAGTGCATAACATATCCCAATCCCTTCAGATGGGGCTCATTCTGTGTCATCTCTTTTGGGATTGTTGTATTTTTTTAAAAAAAAAACCCATGTCTTTAGGTGACAATTTACTAAGGCTGTGGAAGACTCATCTTTTAGAGCAGTGTGCTGTAGTTGGAAAGTCTGTCTCTATGTTCTACTGTACTTGCCAGCCAGCTGTTGGTAGAAAAACCAACCTGGTCCCTTTCCAGCTCACCCGCCATAACTTGCTGGATGTTACACTAGAACAACACATTAGCATCATTCAAATCTAGAAATAATGCAGCACTTTGTCCTTCCAGATGGCTTCTTTGCTCAGTCATTAAAAACCCATCAGCCTCACAACTGTCTTCTAGACCTTTACAGCTGAGAGGACTAGCCATTAACTCCAGTTGTGGTAGCATTAAAACCACACTGCGGTTTTAAAATAAGGCTCCCTTCATTTCCTCCTTCCCCCCCCTTCTCTCTGCAACCTTTCTATCCTTAACCAGGTCAGCCCTTTTCTAGCACAGGCAATCGAATCCCCCCCTTTGCCCCATGATGTCCTGCTCTGCAGGACCCACTCCTGTGCTCCTCCTGCTATATATCAGGGTGTTTATGAGACACTCAGCATCAACAGACTTAACGTATGCGATCATTCCAGGTAACTCTGCCAACCTGCTGCTCCAAAGAGCTGCTTGTAAGCCTGTCCTCCGCGCCCAGCCTCTACAGCGGTTGGCTGCCGTAGCCCTGACAGCCGGCCCTGCTGCATTAAGGTAGTCTTTAACACACCCCAGAGGAACTTGTTGTGTTATTCTTCATGGATCTGCTTACTCATTTTCCATTCCTGCAAGATAGGTTTTAATGGATTTGATACAGTACCAGGAAGGCCTCATTGGAGAAATAATTAATGGATGCTCAGCATAGGAAAACTTTGACTTAGAAAATGTCATATATCAAGTGAACAGGACCAATTAAGGTAGCCAGGTTTTCAGCAGAAGTAGCTTTAACATCATCAGGATTTCCTACTGAATGTACTGTTTGGAAAAGGTGAGTGGAATTGGGGGTGATGGCAGGGAGGGTGGAATTTGTTTTTCCATGGTGGAAAGTAATCTGCCACTCTTGGGAATGCTTTACCAACACCAACTGCAAAAACATCCATGTTGCCAGTTTACATTAGGGATAATATTGTGACTGCGTTTAAACTGGAAGAAACCACTCCATCAGTCAAAGGAGGATTCCAGGGGATATGACCTTGAGTAATGTTCTGGCTTAGCGAAAACTGTGGATTTGATCATTAATAATATTTTGCATGATCCATTTTTTTTTTATTCAAAGCAGACTTTGTCAGCCAAAGGAGTAAAACCCTCTCTCATGTTCCACCTTTCTCCATTTTAGCGCGAGCAAGAGGAATCTCTATGAAAATATCCTCTGTTTGCCAAAATTGAAAAGATAACATTCCTAAGAGTGAGACTGGATTCACCTAAGGTCTCTTCAAGCTATAAGATGGTCAAATTTGCAGCCTCAGCAGCTTGGACAGCAAAACGTAGCTAAGAAAGAGGGGATTTTTCTCTCCTGGAAATGCCTCATGAAGCTGGCTGCGAAAGACTTTCGTAGTTAATACTTCACGTAGATATAGCATGACTGTTGTCAGCCAGGCGAGCTGTGTCTGAGCCATGTGGCCGTAGCTCCTGCTGTGAAGACCCCTGTACAGTTTGCAAAGAACTGTTACAATACCTTATCATCTTGCAGCTTTCTGGGCATATTCCATCAGCTTGTGCGCTGGGACATGATGGTATGTGCCTCCTGGGAACTGGCGACTGGGGAGACTGAAGCCATCTCCCATCACAGTCTAAGGGATGCTTCCCTAATTTTGGAGGATAGCTGGGTTCTTCCTACTTTTAGCATAGGGAAGTTCATGCACAAACACATCTGCAAGTGGTTTGTTTTTCTCTCACTACCAGTTGGCACTGCTTTTATTAGATCCCTTGCATTGTGTCTTGCTATTTGTTACCTAACCAGCTGCAGACTCTCCTACCGGCCTCGGAAGAGAGAGCCCTTTTTGTCTAGCATTAATGAAGGGTACATCTACAGGAGCAGATAGGAGCTCACATCCAAGCCATTTTGCCTTCAGCAAGAGAAACTTTCTTAGCAACAAAAGTCCACGTTGCCCCTGGTGATGCCGTGATTCACCACAGCAGCACCAAAGTCCAGCTCAGCAGGGTAAGTTATCAGTCTGGATTCAATGAAAGATTAGTCACTGTGGGAGTTCGGTTCCTCTATTATTCATGCCATTCTGCTACAGCCAGATTTATGTGTCAGGAAAAACATACAAATGGAATCCGATTTACTTGCAGAAGTTCCTGTTCTGTTTGATTTATGTTTGAGTAAATAAAGACATATGTCTTGTAGGTATTGGTCTCTGGCTCCCTTTCTCTTCATAGATCTATGTCTAATTTATCAGCTTCTTTCTTTGCTGGGCTTCTACTTATAAGAGTTTTCAAGAAAGGCAAGGTTAGCTGAAGGGAATGCCTTTGACAATTTGAGGTTTAACTTTTGGAATAGATTTGCACTGCAATTTGCTGCACTTCTAGCAACGTCTAGCTGCTCATCTTGAAAGAACTTTATGGAGACTCCTAAAACCACACTATACAGGGAGAGAAACAACCCTGCTTGTTGTTTTCTAAGCCATATGGCAAATTAATTACTGAACCAGGCCAAGGAGCCAGGAATCCTGATAGGTCAAGTTCCACGAATTCAACAAACAGGCCAAAAGACCAATCGTTACTAACCCATAATTAACCACCTAACCATAAATTCTTCATAGCTGTTTCAGGCACATTGAAACACAGTGTAATGAAACAAGTGTTTCTCTATTTCAAAAATTAAAATTTAGAATCAAGAAATGTAGTATTTTTTTTTAACTGAAAAAAATAGTTATTGTTCAATTTAGATTATTTTCCTCTTCTGTTCTATTTTTGTTCTATTTATCCACCGGAAGCAGTGCAGAGAAGATACGATATTGAGTTAAACTGGAAATACTTCTCATCATTCCTCATTTCCATATATGAAGTACTCCAGTACAAGTCAAACTGAAATTTCACTGATTCCAAGTTAAAAGGAAGGAGTGCTAGGTATTTGCTACATATGTTTGATATAGCAGCAATAGTCAGATTCTGTAAAAATGTACAAAAGAAACTAGTGAACCCATATACTGTCAACAATTTGATACAAACCAGTCCTCCACTCAGCATAAAATAAGCCCTGGCCATTAAGGCCCAGGGAAAAATCATCTGTTCTCACGAATGCCCAGTTGTCTGTGGGATGCCCAGTGCGAATGCTGAATTCATGTCAGTGAGGCATTTGGTATGGCAGGATTTTAGGAACTCTGAGAGATGTATTGAGAGATAAGGGAGGGAAGAGTAATAGCTGAAGCTGAGAATACACGTTAAAAGCCCTGAAGTCTTTGTAAATGACCCAAACTACTGCATTCTGACATGAAACAGCTGTCTTTCTATCCTGGCTAAGAGGAAATTTCCCGAGGACACCAGGCTGAATGGGCTATTCCCTTGCCTGAAATCCTGCATCATTGGATTCCTTTGTTTCATACAGAAGGTCTCAAAAAGGTCTTTTTCTGGAGAGTTTTCCCAGTTGCCTTTGATCTCCTATGCATCAATGTACCTTTCATGGCATAAGTGAGCACCCACGTGGCTAGAGGCCGCCTGCACCCCATGGTGGCCAGCTTCAGTAGCACCAACACCGCTGGAAAATCAAGTCTTTGATGTGAATAGTTATCTGGCCACTCCTACTGCCCGCAGTTCCCTTTGCTGTACAGTTCTACCAAACAGCTTGAGAAAATATTTATCAGACGAATGTGGTAACAGATTTATTGAATCCCCAAAGCATTAGGTCAGCTTTTTAACATCGCGAGCGTCTGCAAGTGAGAGAGAGCAGGAGACACCTCAGAAATAAGAGGCAACCCACGAGATCACTGATGTTTCTGCTAATTAATAGGAAGCCTGTGACCAATAAAACTTATGTAGAATAGAGGTGCAAGATCTCTTCCCTCTTGAACAAGCCCTGGAACTTACCTGAAAGATGTGCATAGTTTCCACACAGCTGCCAAGTTTATGAACATTCTGTGGGAATTTGTTTAAATAGATTTTGGGCCCTTTTAAATTTTTTTTTTTTTTTTAATAGGAGTGAAATTTCTAATGGCCCTTTTGTTTTAACCTGCCTTGATATTCAGTTCAAATGCACGTAATGGAATACCACTTCCAGCAATAGCTCCGGGTTGAGTGCAATTGAGAATAGGATCTGCTGTGGGACAGGAGCATGGGTGCATCTGCCATGGGACTCATGAAGGGCACTGTAGCATGCTGGAGGCTCATGGACCAGGCACAAGACAAGAAATCGCTCTCTTTCTATGGGGATCTGCAAGGATAAACTACAGAGTGTCAACGGCAGTCATGACTGGCATGTCAGCGGCTGCACGTTGCTTTCAGATACATGCATCCAATTGCCAATGACTTGGATCTATCTATTTCCTGGAGCCCACTTTGATGTTAGCGTTTTAACACAAATTTTGAACTGTTGCAGCAAAAGAGGGGAGAGGCAGAAAGGAGCATCTGCAAGGCATTGCCAACTTTTGTGACAAAGCTTTATCTGAGACCCAAAGAGAGAATCAACCTCTGTGCTACTGCAGACAACCACTCAACTGACTGACTGTGCAGCGTTGTTGTCTCTCCTGCTGTCAGAGAAGAAAATGGGTCTGTAGAGCAAATAAAGAGATGATATGCATTACCATGTGGTTTATGAGAACATGCCTGTGTCCGTCATATAATTTTGGATGGAAAGAATAGCAGATCTGAAATGTGTGTTCCTGTGTATACTAACAAGAAGAAACCCCAAACCCTCAATCTAGCAGCTGGGTTCGTATTCCTGTTATGTCTACACAAGGCGGTAAGAACCCTATTTCTGCATCCTCTCCCCTATAAAAAGCTAAAAAGCTTCATCCTCTGGCCTGTAAACTAGCCAACCACCCAGCTGAATTTATGAAGAATCTTAAGAATTTGGCCCATGGGTGAACCTGAAGTTCTTTAGAATGAAGAAAGCTGGGTAGTAGAAGGATGGAAACCTTCTTTTTTTGGCTAAATGTTCCAATAGGACAAACAATCCCCTGCAGAGCAATGGTGTTAGTCTACATTGTTCTTCCTAATTTTATCCTCTAATAAGATCAGCCTTTTGGATACCATATGCTCTTCACAGACCAGTATGTATAAGTACTAGTATATGTTTTGTTTGGGTTTTTTTCCTTTTTGCTTACAGCATTATCTGAAGATTGCAAGAATTCTTTTAAAGCAAACTGACATTTTTAAAGGAGAGAAGTAACATCAAGATATCTCACTGTCATAGCTAAAGCACGTGAGATCTAATTAAAATGAAGGAAAGGCATTAGATTGTGTCATTCTCTTTGGTAAGTTGTCCCCGCTGTCAATATAAAATGAAAACTTACATTTGAATGGGCAAGCTGTTCTGTGCACATTCCAGATTTGCAGCTGTGTGTGAGAGGAAGTAATTGTGTTTGCACTGACACTTCTCTGCAAGTAAATTTGTGTGATAAATCTAATGAATAGTGGTATGCGGGATTATAAAGCTATTCCCTTCGTTCAACTGCATCTGAGAAACTCATCAATCTCATGTCTCAAATCAAATAAGAAAAAGCAAGCTACTCCTGTCATCAAATCCTTTTCTGCTTTTGATGAGAAGTACAGACTTCGCTGATGTTCCTTACCATAAAAAATATTCTGTTGTTTGACAGATAAAATCAAATCAAATGCCTTTTACTATGTTTCTGCGTACTCCAGCTGTCATGTCCCCATCTAGTGTGTCTCTTCGCTGCTCATCAGCTTTATGGCTTGTGTGAGATGCATAGCTGGTAGGCGCCAGTCACCAGTGGCCTTCAAGGTGTGTGTCAAGCCAAAAGCTTATGTTTTGTAGTGGTTTTCCATCCTCTAAAGCCAGATCCTGTAGACTGGATCCTCAGCTGGTGGAAAGCAACATTTCTCTGTGGTTTTCAGTTTAGCTTTGCCAGAGAAGGATCTGTCCTCTGTGTTTCACACAAGGTTAAATTTATCTGTGCTGAGTCTTTGGCAGCTCTGCACTATTTTGTTAAAAAACAGCCCAGACCATATGGAAAGATTTCCACAGAATGCAAAGCAGCTCAGAGACCAATATACTTCCAGGTTTCGGTGTACTTCTCCCCTTTAAGCTCACTCTTCTCATCTTGTATGTATTCTAAGAGACTAAATCCCCCAGCAGCTTCACATAGCAGTGATGATAAGAAGAATGAGTATGTGTTTGGGGCAGTAACGGCCGTGCTGATTTAAGTATCATGCCTCAACTGTTCACTAATTTCTCCCAGTTGTTCAATACCTTTCCCTCAGCAGAGATGAGGCAGTAAATGACTCTCAGAAGTTTGCTCCTCAATTTCAGTGCAGACCAAACAGCAGTTTACGTCATCCTCTAAAACATTATCATAGAATAGTAGAATGGTTTGGGTTGGAAGGGACCTTAAAGCCCACCCAGTGCCACCCCCTGCCGTGGGCAGGGACACCTTCCATAGCCCAGGTTGCTCCAAGCCTCATCCAGCCTGGCCTTGGACACTCCCAGGGATGGGGCATCCACAGCTTCTCTGGGCAACCTGTCCCAGTGCCTCTCCACCCTGTGGGAAGAATTTCTTCATAATATCTAATCTCAATCTCCCCTCTTTCAGTTTAAACCATTACCCCTCATCTTATCACCACAGGCTAAAGACATAAATATTAAAGGTTAAGGTTACCTGCTAGCACTCAGCTCATGGGCCTTTCCAGTATCTCAGTGGATCAAGGACACTGGACAGAAGGGCATTTTGCAACCCCCCATGCCCCATGACAGAGCTTTAACCAGGAGCTTGGCTAGAGCAGCCAGGAGAGGAGAGATGCAGAAGCACGCAGAAGTGATTATGACAACTGCAAAGAACCCCCAGTCTGCAGCCCACGAGTCAAGCCAATGAGTCCCACATGGTGTTAGTATTAAATTGATATCATATGTCTGCATTGCTGCTGAAAAAACCCACAGTGGATCTTTCCCTTAAAGACTGATAAGAAAGTAAAATATGATGACTTAGTACAGTACTTTCTGATGCCTTGAGAGAGAAAATAAAATAACGTGGA
>NW_010252044.1:46034-63161 GCF_000690775.1 Eurypyga helias | reverse complement strand
AAAGAGTGAAGAAATTACTATAATTTACATTTATGTATTTGCATTTGGGCAATGGTTGGTGTCAACTCTGCACATAGTTTTGTCATGGCCGTTTTCTATGAGCACGTAAATAGTCTGGCAAATGAGACGACGAGCAAAAAAAAGCCAGGCAAACAGTAATTACTAAATAAACCATACTGAATATGAATTGAAAATTTGATTCCATGCCTACTAAATATTATCCCTGTGGACTAGCAACTTCTGAACAAAAATCAGACCACTGTTGTGGTTTAACCCCAGCTGGGAACTGAGCACCATACAGCCGCTCACTCACTTCCCTGCACTGGGATGGGGAGAATATCAGAAGAGTAAAAGTAAGAAAACTGGTGGGTTGAGATAAAGACAGTGCACAAGCAAAGCAAAACAGGGAATTAATTCACCACTTCTTATGGGCAGGAAAGCAGGGCTCCATCACATGTAACAGTTACTTGTGAAGACCAATGCCATCACTCCAAATGTCCCTCCCCCCTTCCTTCTTCTTCCCACAGCTTTATATGCTGAGCACTATGCCACATGGCATGGAATATCCCTTTGGCCAGTTTGGGTCAGCTGTCCTGGCTGTGCCCCGTCCCAACTTCTTGTGCACCCACAGCCTACTCACTGGTGGGGTGGATGGAGGAGAGGAAAGGCCTTAACTCTGCTCAGCAACAGTGAAAACATCCCTGTGTTATCAACACTATTTCAACACAAAACCAAAACATAGCCCCACACAGCTACTATGAAGAAAATGAACCCTATCCCAGCCAAAACCAGCACAACTATACTCTCTGATTACTGCATGAAGTCAAAATAGTTCAATTTTTAATTTTAGATGCTAACTAGAACCTGAATTCAGAACAAAGAGAAAGCCAAAGTATGTTTACAGAAATTACCTAATGAATACTTTCTAATACTGTGCACAGTTAGAAAATCGACATCTGCTCATGGGTAATTCATGAACAGAAACACAGTCAACTTCTTTAAGATGAATTTCAATATGAATTATTCACTAAGCTTTAAGTATTATGGCATATAGTCCCTGTTGTTATTTGCCAAAGTTTAACAAAAGAGGATGTAGACACAGATGCCAGTGATACTCATAAGCTACCAATCTCCTCTGCTTCCCTTGCTTGCACGAGGGCCTGTGAGGAGGTGCTCACTTATAGACACTTTTCTCCCTCAGCTGGAACTTGTGTTTATGGCACCACTGTGGGCTCTTCTGCAAATTATTCCTGCTTCATAAATTCAGCACATGAGTTGTCCCTGCAGTGGGATCAAGCATGATAGGAGGAGAAGATGGGACCCTGAGGGAGAGTAACCACTTGTTTTACTGCAAAAGCCTACGATAAATAACAAAGGTACCAATAAGAAAACACAAGTGTAAGGAATTATGTGCATTTAACGTAGTACTACTATTGCATATTTGTCTTACAACAACAGACAAAACCCGAATCAAGACTATTTGCAATGTAGTAAGGTGAAAATAGGACAAAAGAGCTTACTGATTTTGAAGTATTAATCTTGAAGAGTATTGATATCTCTTGCACTGCTGTTGGAGAGCAGGATTCCATGCCTGTCCATCTGCTAACCCTCCCTGTTCAAACTTGATAACTTGTAAATAACACTGCAGCATGCCTAATACCATTCACTGTAGCACACAAAAGTCCCCGCAAGACCAAGGTTTAAGCATTGAATATATATCTGTTTTCCTTTCTACTCATCGATCGCTCGATGTAATCTGATTGCCAAGTAATCTCCAGTGCTGTGTGGTACCATGGAGGAATTTATACAGAATACCACCTCCAGAGCAGGGATGGCTGACATCTATTGACTATTTTAAAAGACAGAAACCAACTCCAAAATATTCAAAGAGTTCTGACTAGTTACTGTGGACTTAGGGGTGTTTCTCTTCTTAGCAACCTCTTACTTATTAAAGTATAACTCCCTGTGACGATGGACCTGGTGGTCTTCATCCATGGTGGTGGCTCCAAGGTGTGGTGGTGCTGACGCTATGAAAACATTGCTCACTTTTTTTCATCTCTAAGGAGTACAGGGCCACTTATTCCAGTGCAAGCTCTCCTGCCAGATATCAGCACCTAATAATTATGGCACCATTTGATATATGCATTTCAAACAATGACCTTGGTTCTGGCCTCTCTATATTGCCCACTGGCATGCTGGCAAGAACCTGTGTTCTGTCCTCTGGAGAGAGCTACAAGGAAGCATTTCACTCAGCTAGTTTCTATCATCTGCAATGCCAAAAGGGAAGCAAGTGAAATAGAAGGAAGTTGCAATGATAATACTAAAATAATCTGCTGTTCTTACCACATGTTATAGTAATTATACCCTTCTCCTTCCATCCCCAGATGTTCTGTGTTTGAAGAGAGATTCATGGTTACATAATGAATCAGGAGGGAGATGCAGAGAAAGGATGTGAGCCATGAGGATGATGTAAGGAAGAAAGGGAAAAAAAAAGGGAGAAAAAAAAAAAGAAGAGGAGATTGTTGAACTCTTTTGGAAAGGAAGGAGGAAGCCTCAGCGCAGGGCTCTTGAAATCTCACATCAGTCAGATGAGAAGATTACTGCAGAAGAGAGGAAGAAAATCAATAGCATATGAAGCAATTTAGGAGAGAAGCAAGCAGTACAGCAACAAATCAAATAGCTGTTAAAAATCAAGATCTGGAAAGAAGGATTTTTCAGGCAGTCTCTCATAAAAAAACAGGGTAAAACACAGATTCTAGTTGGAGCAGCAGGATACATGGATTGTGCTAGCTGATACTAGAAGAATTAGCAAAAAAAAGTGACTGGGATCCAGTAAATCGAAATGAAGAAACAGGCAAATTTGGCTAGGAGACTCTTCTACAAATATGGTTTATGACTTAGAAGACACTTGGCTAAATCTCATGAATGTTTCATTTCCCCCAAATTCTCCTAAACTTTAATTTTAGGGGCAAATATTGGCAAATGTTTGAGGGAAGGAAGCCTATTTAAAATTTTAAATAACATTTTCCTCACAGTGGTTGAACTATTTTTGAATGAGAGGAAAGCGAATATAAACCCTTTGCCCACAAGGAGAAAAATGAAACCCTCGCCTCGGTTTTATGAGCCGTTTTGATGATCCCGTATATCTCTATTAGCAAAAACTGTGCTTTGACTAGAAAACAGTCTCTACCAGTGACAGGTGTCTTTGATTATTCCAGCACGATCTTCACCACTTCTCATCCATGTTTCATAGTGTGGAAAGTTCAGCCATTTACTCAACAGGGGGTCCTGAGTCTTGAGAGGAGCATAAAGCTCTTGCGTTGGGTAATGAACAGCCCATAGGAATGGCTTTTGTTCTCCCTGAAAAAAAAGATGCACACTGCGGTCTAGAGCTTGAGACGAACCAAAGATACACCAGCGGGTAAGGTGCAAGAGGAATGGCTTTGCCCAGCTTGTGGTTGGAGCTGCTCCACCGAGATGCACCTGCCTCTCCAGGGTTCCCCAAGAGCTGTTCCCATGCCAGAGGTGGTGGCTGCTTCCCCCAAGCCACACACAGTCCTCACTCCTCTGTGAGGAAGCCAAGAGCGTGTGGCGGATGGGCAAAGCACCAGCTGGCTGCCGAAACCAGATCTGGAGGAACAAAAGGGGAATTGGCTCAGAGCGAGCAAGGAGTTCCATGGCCAAAGCTGGTGCTTCTTTGTTCCATCTTAAAATGGAAAATCTCAGCCCTTTGCCTCACACCGTTCAGTGAGGGAGGAGAAGCTGTAGGAAATGGGCTACAGTCTGATGAGGAAAAGAGGCACACTGCAAGTGGTAGAACCTGCAGAGACAAGGAGCACTGAGAGAATTCAGGAGATATTTAGTAGATTATTCAGGTTTTGGTTTCCTTTCATTTTTTAAATTGTTGGTAGATTGTATCAATGCACTCTAAAAACAGGCTCTTGAGTTGCAATTATGCAGAAACCAAAGCTGACATTGCTAAATGTCGTTGTGCTCTTGAAATGCTCAGTAGGGGCCCGACTCAATGCTCATTGCTATGGCAAGGAATTAAGAAACATTGGAAGATAGAATTTCACTTTCCTGGAAGGAATGAGGCTATAGAACAACAGGGAGCAAAGGTATTACTGGAATAATAATAATAAAAAAATGCCAGTGATTTTTAACATGATGAGTTATCTGTTAACAAATTCTTGTTCTCTTATCTGTTTCAATGCCGACTGCCTTCTAAGAATGCCTTTCTTTAAGACTGCAGAGAAGGTATGAACAAAAGCAATGACGAGTGACCTGGTTATTTGCATGTCTTCTGCTTACAGTGGCCAACATTGTACTACTTGGGCTGTACCATCTACCCATGTTCCAGACCTCCCTGATATCTCCTAACTTTGCGAGGAGATAAATTCTGGCAAGATTCATCCAGCTCAAATTTATAGCCTCTTTCTACCTATTATAATACATTATACTGACCACATAACAGCTAAGGAAACTGTGAAAGCAGGATCCAGGAAACAGTGTAACTAATACGTGAATAAAAGAGAAAGCAGATGGGGAGGATGATCTTCCGTGAACCATGGGAAGAATTTGCTCCAAGGCCAGTATTCCTTTTCCTCCTCTTTCTTGCTGACAATCCAAGCAAGTTGTGGTGTCTCAGAACAAATTAATCTAGTGACACTGACGCAAATGTGATCAGAATCATTCACTTTTGCAGATGAGGTCGAGTTACACTTTTGCAGAACAGACATGGTTACTTCTTTTAAGTCAGAAAAGAATCCACCACACTCCAACAAAATAACAGTAACAGAAACACAACCTTTATGGAAAAGCCTCCTATCAATTATGAGAATGTTTTTCATAAGCTTTCTAAATTGCCTGATAATGCTTAGTAAAAAATCATCACCTCTTCATACATTTCTAAGTGAAGTTCCAATGAAACTGGTAGGAAAATCAATGTCTCAGGTTTAAAAGAGCTAGTCTATATAACAAAAGTATAGCAGCATTTCTGCCAAATCCACATGGAATTATATATGACTCTTCTGTAACAGATTTCTTGATATCCAGCACCATATTGGACACAGGCCCCATTAACCCCTCCTTTAGATGCCTTTCAGGCCTGTGCACAGTAAGGCACTACAAATAAAGCAGTATGAACCGAATCGAAAGAGTTAGTTAGACTTTTTACTAAGTCCTTCACAGGGCTGTGGTGTAAAGCTTAATTCATGATATAGGGCTGAATTATTACAGTTACCATTCCCATTATTTTACTTCTCTAACCTAGTTTGTGATTTTTCTCCTGTTGAACAATTCCAGCCCAGGATACACACAAGAAATTAAGAATTGCTTCTTCCAGTGGATGTCAGATCTTCTGGTTTTCTGACCAAAAAGAATTGTAGGGAGTACAGACGTACTGCACAGCTCAGGAATGGCAATCAAAAGAACTTAATAAACCAAGTTTTCAACTCACAGCATGGGATCAGCAAAATCAAACTTAGAAGCTGATGAAGGCATGGCAAATTTCAGAATTTCTAACACAAATATGGAACAAATTCTGATGCATGTAAATACAGGATGAAAAAAAGAAAAAGGAGCTTTTATAACTGGCTTTAGCAATTTTACTTTAACTAGACTAGTTCAGATTTCTCCCCAGGACTATCCAACCTCACACTTCACTGGATTATGTCCCATTACTGGGTTGGATACCTTGCTCAGCAAATTGCTGGGCCTCAGACCAAAAGGGGGGAAATTATGAAAGGAACATGGGGTGGTAAGGCAAGTAAAGTGAGATCTAAATCACTCAGGTGTTGAGTGGGAATGAGCTTGATTTTGTTCTTCAAGTTAGAAAGCCTATGACAAGGAAAAAAACAGTGCAGGTTTTTCAGCTTAGCTGATAATAGCCAAACACCTCCTTTGTTCACGTAAGAGGTAGCACTGGACAAGGTCTGAACACATCTGTTCTCATTCAGCTGCTCTGTAGGGTTTGACATCCTATGGGGCTTGACAGTGCAGATAGTCCATGGAGTCTTCCAGATAGACAGGGCTTGTTTGTTTCTTTGGAATAGATTTTACCTGGCTTTGCTGATTAGTTTTGTAAAATTCCAATTAGAAACAGCTAGTCATGTCAACTAAAATGACATGAAGTTGAAAACTAGGTGAAATATATTTATACAAAAAGAATATATATATAGAAAAGGGTGAGTCTATAAAGCCATCATTCTGAATCTGATTTTTGGTCAACTGAAGCTGTCTTAAAGGATCAACTGCTTGTATTAATTTTTTCTATTCATGAGAAATACTTTGGAACTATAATCTGCCACAGGATGAATCTTGATTTAACAATGTTATTAGGGAAAAATAATTATTATTTTAGTGTGATACTCCAAGGAAATCACAGAGAATGTTCTCCAGGGTTGAATCTTCAGTAAGAGAAAATCTAAGGGCAATTTCAGTTCTTTTTAGATAAACAAGAACTTTGTGTGTAAACTTACTCTTGGTGTAAACTTGACAAACAGCATGCCTTTAGGCAAGCATGAATCTGTCTGTCTGTCTGTCGTCCTGTCTGTCAAGACAGTCTTAGGAATTAAGGTGTTGTATGATAGTTTCTGGCTCATTTTGATCAGTCTTCCTTACCCTTCTTCTGTCCCAAACCACAGCAAGAAATGAACTTGAATGTCGGCAAGATATTTGATTCCCTATTCTTTCCTTAAACCCAAGCAAAATATGCATATTCCTTTATTCACCATGATAGTCTTCTACACATTTGATGTAGTTTTCTTTTCCTGTTTGTAGAGCTACTCAAGGATATTGGTTCTTCCATTTAACCACAGGGGCCCTGGAACAATCTTTAATGCATTTAGGATGTGGTCATATTTTAGGATGTTTTAGAGTATAAAATCACACTTGAGGGCTATTTAAGTCCTTGAAAAAGTGCAATGGACACAGCTGTATGGCCTGCCAATCTCATAACTGTCCCTCCTGCTGGCCCTGGGAGACATCTGTGTTAGGGAAGGGGTAAGAGGATTAGTCTGCCTACTGTGAGTTCACCTGTTTACCTAGGCTATTATTTATTGAAGATCAAATTGACTGAAAATCATTCCCGACAGTGAGCTGGCAAGAGATGACATTATGAGGAGACCAGAGTTTGTGTTTTATAGGTTCAGTTATCTGTGATTTAGGGATCATTACGATCTCTTTAAAATTCTTCAAGCTAGCCAAAAAAACCATAATTAAAGGAAGGCTGTGCCTTACATTAAACAATTTAGAAAACAAATGGGAATAGAATAGAGACACTATTCTGTTGGGCTAAACCTTTTCTTTAGTTGGACATCTATGAATTTCTTTAATGTCTTTGAGCTTGTTTTGCCAGCTTGAGTGCATGGAGGGGATGTGTTATTTGTGATGGGCAAAATACTCCTACGAGTAACTTCTCTACAATTTCTAGGATGCTAAGCGTTCTTGGATTAGGAGTCTTGGGAGACTCCCAGGTCTGAACCTCAGACTTGAAACGCCTCCATTTCCTGGATTTGAGATTGAATGGTGACAATATCTTCATTATTCTGATTTCGGTTAATTGTTAAGGTGGTTGCAAGTAAGACACTTTTCTTGTTTGTATAGTTGTTTTACAACTGTTCAGTAGTGAAAGGGACATATTTAATACTGTAAGACAGAAATGCGTGCAGTTTCTAGCTCCATTCTCAATGTTTTCAAAGTCCATATGGGCAACAAATCTTTTTAGATTATCGTTTTCTGCTCTTAGAGGGCAGTGGCTTCAGGAAAAAGCAAGAGTTTCATCAGAGAAAAGCACTCTCTTTCGTTAAGCAAAGCCCATCAGTTTTATGAAGCAGTTTGGTTTAGGCAAACCTGCCATCTAATAGGGGAGTCATCTGTTTTCCTCAAAATTTTGTTTTGTTTTATTTTAGCAGAGTATTTCTTCCCTGCTGTTTATCCTCTCGGACAAATACAGGAAAAAGCCCACTTGCACCCCTCGACCTTTCTCCTCGACAACTGACAATTACCTTCCTCAGCCTAAAGGCATTGCTTTTTTTGGGATTGACTTATTTAGAACACATGATCAGCATTCAGTGCTTTCCAGTAGCCTCCAAGCCCCACTGAGTATTTATTTACATTGTATAAAATTAGAGGAAATGAAGGGGTATGTGTTTGAACTAAAAGCAACAACCTAATTCTGCTTGTTATAAACTCCCCTAATGGAAGGATTTCAGTCAATGTCAGCTTAGGGCATGGAGGGGAAAGAACACTACTTCTGGGCATTTCCAGCATAATGGGGCATGATGCCTGACAATAAAACACATTTAGCAACTTTCTAAACAAAAATAATGTTGTGGATTTGAAGTGATTTTTACCATTCCATACTATGAATCCAGTTTGTGTTCTTGGCTTCCTGTCTTACCAAAGGACATGCCACAGTGGTATTCTTTGGGGATAAATAAAATTAAGAATTTCTTGTTAAGCAAATACATTTAGCAAAAAAAAAGGGGGTTTTGTATGTGGGGGAAAGAGGGAAGATTCCAGTGCCAGTGAAACAGATGGGTGCCCGTAAAAGGGACAGTGACCAAAACATATGTACAAATTACAGATGATTAAATGAGATTAATTTGGTTTGCATTGGTACCTGCACTCTATGTCTTTCCTGAATAAAGGCAGAACTCATTATGTCTTTCTGGCTTCACTCCACATCTCAGAGGTAAATGCAAATGAAACAGGCACAAAAGGAAGTTGATTAGATCCAGGTTTGTTTTGTGGAAAAGAATTAAAATAAATTAGTTACAGCATAATGCTGTAAAAAATTTTTTCTAGAGATAATAATTAGAGAATCTAAGATGGATCTTAGTAGGGAGACTGGAAAGGAAAAACCATGGAAGAAATTCCAGACACCCATAGCAGCATTACTGGTAATCTAGAACAGATCCCCAATCCTGGTGCCAAAGTTATTTTAAAAAACATTTATAGTTCATTGTCATTGGTGCCAGCCCAAATTTGCCAGTGCCAAATTTAGCACCGCTGTCAGTGCTTTGCCATCATTGGTTTGGACATGCCTATCATCCACTTTTTAGAAAGCCATAAGGAAGTGACTGTACTTCCCAGAGCTACTGAATGTTTTACCAAAAACTTCTCAAATGTCTGTAGAATTGCTTATTAGAAAACCATTCCTGCAGTGTCCGGGGTAGTTCTCTTTGGTTTTATTCTGTGGATAGGACAATTACCAATTTCTCTTCAAAGCAACTCTGCTTTTAAGAATAATGTGTAAACACAATCAGAAAATGTCCAGAACACTTGATCAGATTACTGTTAAAATTATTCCATTTAGTGTAATGAACTTTGGAACTGCACGTTCCACTGATGTCTTTGCTCGGCTTGCTCTGGCAAGGCAAACCAGAGAATCATAGGATAGAATGAATTATAGAATGGTTTAAGTTGGAAGTGACCCTAAAGCCCCCCCCAGTGCCACCCCCTGCCATGGGCAGGGACACCTTCCACTAGCCCAGGTTGCTCCAAGCCTCATCCAGCCTGGCCTTGGACACTCCCAGGGATGGGGCATCCACAGCTTCTCTGGGCAACCTGTCCCAGTGCCTCCTCACCCTCTCCAGGAATAATTTGTTCCTGATGTCCCATCTCAACCTCCGCACTTTCAATCTAAACCCATCACCCCTTGTCCTGTCACTCCCTGTCCTTGGGAAAAGTCCCCCCTGCTTTCTTGTAGCTTCTGCAGGTATTGGAAGGTGCTATAAGGTTTCCCTGGAGCCTGACCTCACACAGGTCTCATCCCTTTGGCTGCAAGCAGTGACACAGACACATCTGACATAGATGTGTATGAGTCCAGTGTTCAAAAAACACTGATGTTTCTGTGGTACCTTCCATGGCGCAGTCTGGACTAAACAATTACAACAACTAAATGGGTATAAGCACCATCTAGTGCTTATAGCACTTAATATATATCAATCCAAATATATATATATGAGAAAATAATGGGAATTTGGATGCTTCCTGCAGATATCCATCTGGAATTGCCTTCAAAACAGCTATGTTTTTGAGCAGATGCTCAAATTTTTCTGAAAATTCATCTTATCTAACCTAACAATCTTTAAATGTTTCAAAGATCACGATTCTTTCCTCTTTCTTTTTTTTTAAACCAAAGCACTTATGAAGGCCCCATGGCTTTATAAACGCACTGCAGAAAAGAGCTCGAAACATGATGGAAGGAGCAGGTGAAAATATTAGAAACTAATACCAACTTAGAGCAAAGCAGAAGAAGTTGACTTGTCCAGAAGCAGATAAGACAGAGCTGTGCTTGGTTTCTTGGCATTACTTGAGAGGAAAAAGGGAGAGAAGTAACAAACCACAGATGATAAACAAGGGTGGGGATTCTTAAAAGAACTTATTTATTTGTAAACCTTCTACGCAAGCAAAAAACGTGTTCTCCTAATGACTGGGAATTGAAACAGCTTTTTAAAAAAATAAACCAAATAAATATACCTGTGCACATTTAAGACTCCTCTGCAATGATTTATGGCAAACATATCAACAACATAAACCACTATTCAGTAGCTCAAGCAATAACTTGCATCCAAGGTCAAGTAAAATCTCAGTAAAAACAAACAATTTTTCAGCAGTCTTTCCAGAAGCAGAAGCTGAAAACAACAGATCATATGTTTAGAAAAAACATTGGAAAATTGTGAAAAAATGTCAACACAAATATTTGGCCTTCAAAAGAAACCGTTCTCTGGCTTTTCCTAAAATGATGCTTGCAAAACATGCCTTCTCCATGGGGATATTTTGTAGGGCCTGCAGTTTTCTTGGGTCTGATTCAGAAACCCTCAGGAAGTGGCTGAAAACTGTGCGGTGATGTAACTGTCAAATTGACACAGGAATGGTTCTGTTGATATTAGCCGGGCTAATCACTCCGCTAATTGGACAGCCATTCGAGCCACAATGCAAAGACAGATCAGCTTTCACTTTAACTACTCACGCAAATGAGGTTTGACTCAAATGTAATACTTTATATCAACACACTGGATGACTGTAAAAATAATACCACATGTGCTGGTGCCTCTTTTTAATAAGTGTCTTCCTCAATTTTCCCTGCTGTATGAGGCACTTTAACATACACATAATTAAGGTTATTTAAGGGATATCAATTGAAAAATGCACCCACAGGAGGCTAAACATGACTGATAGAGCTACCAGTATAGCTCCCAGAAGTCAGTCGCCATAATTTCATGCCACGCTTCTACAATATGATCTTCTACGCATTGCATCAGAGAAGGATAACCAGGCAATCTCTTGCTTTCCTCTTTCCAAAGTCATTTGCAATGGTACAAAACGGATTTAAAATGCTACATTTCTGGTTTGGTAGCAATTTATTTGGGCATAAAGAGCAGCAGGCATAGAGAAAAGCAGAGCTAGACTCCCTTTTTGTTACCTTGTGGACAGACAGGGAACACCTTTCTGGTCAGATCTGATGGGGAGAGTCATTCAGATCCCCAAGACCAAAGCATGCCTAAAGGCACACACAGAATCACACAGAACCACTAAGGTGGGAAAAGACCTATAAAATCATCCAGTCCAACCATCAACCCAACACTGCCGTACCCTCTAGAGCATGTCCTCAAGCACCACGTCTACATGTTCCTTGAACACCTCCAGGGATGGTGACTCCACCACTTCCCTGGGCAGCCTGTTCCAATGCCTGACCACTCTTTCAGTAAAGAGTTTTTCCTAATATCCAATCTAAACCTCCCCTGACGCAACTTGAGGCCATTTCCTCTTGTCCTGTCACCAGTTACCCGTCAGAACAGACCAGCACCCGCCTCCCTACAGCCTCCTTTCAGCGAGCTATAGAGAGCAAAAATACAACAGATAAAGACTGGGGAAAGGTCTACTGCAGTATAGTTTTGCACGTACCTTTTTGTTGTCATCTCGTAGTGCTCTGTCAAATTCTCCCACAAGCCATTCCTAAAAGGAGAGATGTTTCTGTAGTCAGCACAGAGAATGGCACGTTAAAGCACTAATGCAATGACTAACCATACTGGGGATGCTTTGAGCTGTGATGGCAATGCACTGCCTTGTGCTCACAGAGGATAGAGAGCGTGGCTCACAGGAGCTCCAGCATTACAGCATGTTCACCAGTCCACAGACAGCACTAATGCAGGCCAGGACACAAACACCATATGCATGATATAATCATTATGCTCACTGAAGGGCAGAAATTTTATTGCAATTGATATTTTCCATGTTTCTACTTCAGACCTTTAATCTCAGCAAGGGTTCTGTTTACCGTGAAGTCTGTAAATAGTTTTAAGGGTTATTTGATAAAGGAGAAAATCAAACATCTGCTTTGTCCACGATCAAAAAGAACCTGTAAAAAGTTCTACAAATCCAATGATCAAGAGTTGCTCTCCCAGTGTATCGGCTAATATCAGGACCATATTAAAGGCAGCACAGAGCAACGTATTGAGCACTAGCAAAAGAAACTGAGCCACTCCTTGCAGCATCAGATTTGGGTCCTTTCACAACACACAAAACCAGTCTCTTTTTGCTGCTTTTATACTAGCATCCATGTCCCAGCCAGCCCAATGCCCTCAGAGTACCATTACGATAGCTTGAAGCCACTCACTTCATGCTGAGATGTCATTTGGTGGCTGAGGGACCCCGTCAGGAAGGAAAAGCATCTTCTGATTTGTCAGATATGTCTTGATAATGCAGAGGAAGTTTCCAACAAATAACATTGCGAAAGAAAAGAGCAATTCCCTTCTGCAAACACCACACACACACACACTCACTGCTGGAGATGCTACACAATACATTAGAGGTTGCTAATTCTTGATCTTCTCAAAGGTTCTTTCTAGCCTTATAGAACTTACGTTTAAAACCTATGACTTTTCTGAAAATATTTTTATATTTTCTTGCTTGCAACTTTTCTACTTTCAAAATCCTTGGGTTTCCATGAAAGGCAAACCTACAGTATTTTGCAGATAAACTGTTGCGCTGCCTTCTGTGTTTCTCTGCCACTTTGTTTTTAGCTATTTTTCACTCTGCAGGCCCTGTTAGATCTCAGGTCAGGTATGAGAAAATGTCTCAAGATGGAGAAAAATCCTCCCTGATATGTACCTGTCTAACTGCAGTTCCCTCTGCATTCAAGTTCCCCACTTCTCTGGAAAGTTGTCATAAAAATCATTATGTGCCCTGAACAGATGTGACCTTAAAATGCTGCTTCATGGAGGAAAGAAAAAAGAGATGGGGAATATAAAATAGCCTGTGGTGAAAATAACAGCAGGAAAACATTATAAAATCTGAGCCATAGCTGGCTGGCTTCCTCTTGATTATTGCTTTCTCTTTCAAGGACCCGTCCTTGAGAGTGCAGATATTTGAGGGAGATTTCACGAAGGCAATTTTAACACTCTGTGGTTCTAATGAAACAAAGCTGCCGTATAGACCTGTAATAACCTGGTGTTTGAAGAACATCCTCGGCACATGATTTAAGAAGTCTCAAAGGTGTCAATGAAATATCACTGTTCAAGTTTTTCGTTGTAGTGCTAACACAGGACCCTGACTGCTTGTGGAGGAGCTTTTGGGTGGTTGATGTCAAAGGCTGTGCAAACTCCTAGCAAGAGCCAGTTCGTGCACTGGAGTGACTACAGACTGAATAGAAAAAGCAGTGATTTGCCCAGCATAGGGCAGATCTGTCTCAAGGCTGGCCAAGGAGCTTGGACCGACTGACCCAGCCTCAGCCCAGGCTCCCGGTGCCATTCACATACGAGCACACCCACCTGCCCTGCAGGCAGAAAAAACTCAGGAGATAGAGTCAGAGAGGGGTTTTTGGAAAAGGGCTAAAAATACCATGTAATGGTTAAAATATAAAACATATGACTAGTGAGTTTAAATTGTAGATGGATTTGCAAATTGCAAGCACTTCTTCTACATTCACAGGGCACGGGTCACTTCTGTTTCTAGCCACCAAGGAAAGCTTGAATTTCACCTAAACTGGGATGTTTGGATTCAAATGCATTAGGTTGGATTAGGTTCAGAATTAATCTTTTGAATACAAGAGCAAATTCTAAAACGTGTCTGGTAATACTTGCATGCAGATACAGTTGTCCTAAATTGGCACATAGCTTAATTAAGGTGTCAGAAATGAAATAAGAAATCTGTCTTTTTGGTCTGTTATACTATGCAATGTTCAAGCTATGAACAAACTGATCTCACTGGGGTTTTTATAAGGTGTGATAATTTTTGCAGCATATGTGATATTTGTCTCAATGTGATGTAGAAAAGGTCTGGGGCATTTTAAAGTCTTTTCAAAGAAAATTATATTCAGTTGATTAAGTAAATTGCTATACATTGTAGGGGGGAACAAACACATTGTTTTTCTAAACACACAGACAGAAAAGTGATGGTCAGAATTTTGGAATAAATCATAGATGAGAATCACAGACCACTTAGGTTGGAGAAGACCTTTAAGATCATAGAGTACATCAGAAGGCACAGTTTATCCCAGGCTCCTAAAGAGGTTTTCAGAGGTTCCTCCCAGACATTATTACAGGAAGGGCTATACTTCTCCTGCCCAGGGCTTTGCTGCACACGCTGCCCCTTACAGAACACACAGCGCCGCGTTAAGGTCTCATTGACAATCTTTGCTTCCCCTGGCCGGTAGAGACAAGTGTAGGCTGATGCCCATCACACTGGGATGTGGTCACGAGCTGCTACCAGGTTTCAGCAGGGGCCTGAGTGTTGTGTTGTATGATTTAAATTGTTGTCACGGTATTCAGGCTGTGTGTGCAGGGCAGACACAAGAAGAGGCTTTTCATTGTTATAAGCAGAATTAAATTCATGTATGCACATTATAATGGCTGTTTTCCCACACTGAATCCGGGGCTGACTTTTGTAATGGAAGCCTGGCTGGCAAATGCCCTGGGAGGAGAAGCCATTTTCTCCAGGATTTTTTGTTTTGAATATTCCTCTTCAGTTCCTTGAGAAATTAAATGCCAAAGAGCTGTGTATGAGGAGGGCTTGACACAGCTCTTACACACCTATCACTGCAAAAAGTTTCAACTCCTACACAGATTTGACAATTCTTGTCTGGTGAGATACACAGATAATGGATTAAATCCTTTCCTCTTTTAACACCATTGTAGAAATCATTCCTGTTTGGTTGGTTGCCTTCCCCCCTCTCCCCTATTTCATCATCTGACACTCTTCCACTTTCTCAATAACACTGCTGGTTCATTATCAGATTTCTCTTGTACTGGTGATATTGGGATTAGAAATGAAATTCCTGTGCAAGGAGACAAGCTGCTCCTGCAGTCAGAAGTTTTGGCACTTCAGCTGTGTTTTGCAAGGATAGCACAACCCAGACTGAGACTGAAAGTAGCACATTATATAGGAGCTCTGCTGCACATGGATCCAGCAGACTTAAACTTTGTGTTACACTGTACATCCAAAGGATTAATCAGGATCTGCCACCACTCGCAAACTGCTGCATGACCGAAGTTGGCTAACGTTCGAGTTCCTGCTTATCTGATGCATACTGATCATCAAGCAAAAGCTTCTGAAGGATCTGTTTCTTCCCTGCACCCCTCGTCTGTCTGCTTAGCCCTTCCCTGTAGGTTTCCTCGCTTCAGCAAAACTGCTCATTCCTGGTCCCAGGTGATTCCTTCCCAAGTATTTAAAGTGTAAGTGAGAGAGCCCCCTGACTTATATGGGGTAATACAGCCATGGACACAGGGCAAGGTTTACAGCGCAGCGGGGCACTTCCCGGTATCAGGCGGGAGCAGAGGGGGTTGTGTTGTTGTACCACAATCGCTGGGGGAATATTGTTTTGTTTTTGGAAGAGATTGCTAAACCAGATGTTGAATGCGAGATGGTGTTTTTAAGCCTGCAGCAGGCAAGAATTGTCCTTCAGGATGAAAAGTGACCTCCAGTGAGAAACAGTGCCTTTAATCCAAAGCTGTGTGCATTGCTATCAGCTTCTGATCGCTTTTAAAATCCCCTCCCTCCCACTCAGCCTTCCCTTTCCCCAGAAAGCTCAGCTTAATGGACCTCAGTGCCTCCCTCCCAGGCTGCCCGGGGCTCCCTCGTGAGATGCTCCGAGGAGCTCTGTCACTGCCAGCTTCTCTCTGTGACCTGCACAGATGCCAACCAGAAACTTTCAATAACTTTGATGTCACGTACAAAAACTAAATACCTACTGAAAAGAAACAACAAAGTGATCCTCTCTTAGCCTCATAATTTGGCACCAAGCTTGCCAATGCTACGTTGTTAATTTTGTCAGTTTTCTTCTCATGGATGGATAAATCTTCCTGCACACATCCCTGAAAGACCTAAACCTAGACAGCTGAGGTCTATACCTCCGCTGGTGATTTCAGTTCATATTCCAGGCTTCAAGCTGAACACCTCATTATCTATACAGGCATTTTTGAAGGATCTATATCCCATTAAATTTGGCAGAATCAGCTGTCCAGCTCAAATCTGACCAGCATGCTTATGACCACGTGCTGTCCTGTGGGTACCCTGTTCATCCCTCTTCTCAGACCAGACAACACAGGAGAAGCATGAGTTCGGAAAAAGAGTTTGACCGCGATATTGCTGAGCCCAGGATATCCCAGCATGATGAAAGGTCTAGGGACAGCACCGTGTCTGTACAGGTATTAAAATGCCCTCAGCATGTTCTCACAGTTAAATTACTGATCAAATCATGGAGAATGGATTCCCCAGACAGCAGCAGAAGCCCAGCTAAGGCTTTCCCATGTGTTTTACGAGATGGAGCTCAGACTGAAAAGGTTCTTTGCTGCAGGGTGGGTTTCACTCTCTGAAACTACTTTTCAGACGAGTGGACGTGTAGAAATACTCGAAGCTGTCGCCCTGGACAAGTCCTGCAGAATCCTGGTCTTCCCAAAGAGGGCACTGATGCTCTGCACACGAAGCAGAGGGAAAAGCTGAGAAACGTATCGGCGAGGCATAAATCTCTGAAGAGAAATCTGTCTTAGCACGTCTACCTCAGGAAAAGGGGAATTATTACACTTAATTAAAGTGTATTGACACCACATGTGGCCCCACCTCTCCCTTTTGGCTTTATTAATGATAGCAAAACTGCAGGCTTATAAAGGTGGTGGAGGGGGG
>NW_010252044.1:0-46021 GCF_000690775.1 Eurypyga helias | reverse complement strand
GGTGGGTGGGTGTCTGCATTTCTAAACAGTAACCGTAGACTGCTTTGAAAAATATGAATGCAGCAATCACACTTTTTAACAAGCCTAATTTTTACCTCTCAGCTAAGTTACATTTTCTAGTCAATATTTCTGCTGCTTGGCTGAATTCACAAAGGGGAATCAGTGAAGTACTGTTTGCTTGATTACTACTAATGCCAGTACAGCTGTATGTGGGCCATTCTTCACAATGTTTATTGACAGAAAGCATTCATTAAGCAGTTAGTTCGTGTGTGTTGTGGGTTGTTGGGGTGGTGGTTTTGTTTTTTTTCCAGGAGAGCTGCTTAAATAAAATCATACACAAAATAATGTCCTACTTGAGCAGAGACTTTTGTCTACAATTCAGAAGAAGTCGCAGCTGAAAGATAGAGAATCTGGTTAAATCTTGAGCTGTGTGCCTAGATTCATCCCTTCCACTGAGGACCCCTAATAAAACAGCACAATTCCTTTAGGTCCCACATATGGAAGATGACTGGGGCTTTTAAAAATGGGGCTTCCTAAGAGCTCAGATTTTCTCTAGATGGTTGGTAATCATTCATTAGCACCTAAAGGTAGGAATAACATGGGTTCAATGGCCAGATTTATTTCAGATGTATCCAGAGCTTCTCATTCAGGTCTATGGGTCGAAGTCCATATTAACCTGAAATCAAAACAATCTCCTTTCTTTGTTTAAACAGTTAAATAAATGACCTGGTTTCCCAATACATTGAAATCCCTTACCCTGTATTGATTTCTAAAAAAGAAGCAGAAGTTTCAAGATTTAGATTAGACCTTTGCATTGATATTTCAGTGTGCTGTTTCCCCTATGCCCCCCTGACTCTAGAGCTGCTTCCTTACAGGAAAGCCTTTTCCATTCCTTGCCTTTTCCTTACCAGCAGTCCTGTTAAATCCTGAAGTTAGCAGAAACTGCTTTCCTCTTTTAGCTCCCTGCGCTGGGATGCAGGAGAACAGACTGAGCAACAGGTTTAACATTTTCCTCTCCTATGTTATGAAAATCATGGGTGGCAAAAGTGTCATTTTCTAAAATCTTGGAGTAATTTCCTAGTAAAGTTTGGCTGTGACTGGAAATTTCACATAAAACAGTGGCAAGGGTTAATATTATCCCTGCCATAACATTTTGTACAATTTCCCAAGAGAGCTCTCAATGGTTTTCCACTGCCACTGGAAATAATGACTCTCAGCTGGAGTAAGTTGCACTAACACTTGATATTCCTGTGCCAAGTGCTCTTTAAAATGATCTTGTGTTGCTTTTGCACACTCAAGAATAACTAACACCATCTACTCTTGGTCAGAGTTTCAAATCAAAAGGCAGTATTCCTAACCAAGTTGCTCTTGAGTTGAATTTACATCAAAATCCTCTGGAAAGTGGGAGCCACAATACATTTAACTATCAAATTAGCCAATGTGTTTGGAAGAACTGAGGAGCTGCTACTCTTGTAGGATGCCTGATTTCTGGAGTGTTCCTGGGTAGGTTGCTCTTCCATACCACTGCAGGGAACAGAGTATGATCACCAGAGCTGTAAATGTTAGCCAAATCCCAATTCAGTTTTGGACTTCTGCAGTTCATATAGATGCTGATTTATTTCACCCACCTGTTGACCTGGACAAAACAAATTCATTTTAAACAAAGCTACGGCAAAATATCTATGGTTTTCATAGGAATGAAAGAAGTTTTATAACAACACATACTGGCCCATTTTCTTCTGGGGATTTGTCTGTTTTCTAAGTGTGCACTGCAGTTGCATAGCATTGTTCAAAAGCTTTACCACTTTGAATCACTATCTCAGTCATACACAAATAATAATTTAAAAATCTATCCTTGGATTCCTAGCTACACTAGAATGATGTATTATGTGGGAAACTGGCCCATTTACTACAAGAGTACAGAACATGAGCAAAGGCCTTGCCTCTACCAGCTCAAACATCTAAAAATACCATTCCCTTCTTTACATGGCTATAGCCATGTGTAAAAATTCACTCTGTATGTTACAGAGGTTGATTATTTTTATTAAAAATAAATTATTTTACATTTTCTGTATAAGAAAAAAAAATCCATTACTTATATTTTGCAGATCCTTTCAGGATGATAGAAAGATAAAGATTGTTGCCAGAACAATACATGGCTGGAATTTCTGAAACGAAATTCAAACCTTCCAGTTTAACTGGTGTGATTTATTTATTTTTTAGGTGTTACTGCCAATGAGCTCATTATACAAGATGAGCTTAACAGGACTGTAATTTGAATTATGCAAAATACTATCAAACCAGCTCTTCACAGCCAACCTGGGAATGTAAAGCTAGATAATTCCTATTAGAAATAACTGCTGTACTACCAGAGGCTGCATGCATCTCTTCAACACTGCAGTCACTGCCAAGTTATCAAGGCTGGGAGTGGCAAACAGAAACTGGAAGCTTTCCAAGTCATGATCCCTCATTCTTAAACAGTGGTAAGCCTATGGGTCTAATATACCAATAATACTGGGTCAGTCTCATGCTCTGAGCATGTCCAGTATCAAGGTGATACTACTCATTTCACCCTTCCCAAGCTGCAAAGTTTTGCTGCAGAAGAACAAAAAAAGAAAAACTCAACTATATTTAGAATGTTAAATCCTCAATGTACTCTCGCTTACTGATGCACATTGAATTTAACATTCTCAGTGGGTGCCGGGACAGACAGACTTCACGTGGCTACTGCGCCTTGTTCAACATGCACTAACAAGTCAGGTGAAACAGATGCGCTGTTCTTCTACGAAGAGAAAATGAGGGTATCTCAGGAGCAAGCAGAGTAACCCAAAGTCTCTATGAATTTATAACTGGTTATGACAGGGGTTAAAATTATCAGGAAGCAGTATCGCCATTTGATGATGTCACAGCTGCCCTCTGGGAGAGTGAGGTCACTAACAGAGTTGTTCAGGGAGATAAGAGTCTGTTAAAATAAACAGAAGTGCCACGTAATTACCCACACTGCAGGAGGAGGATTAGACTGTTTGGAAGACCCTGTGTCTGCCTTACACTGACTGTCACTTCTTTTTTTTTTAATCCTTGGGCAGAGGTGGAGGGAACAGTGTGGCCGAAATCGATAACTGAGGAGTCTGAACAGAAAAACCAAGGAAACCCTGCTCTTTTACATCATTAAAAACCTGTTTTGATAGTATTACACACCTCTTCACTAAGGTGTAGACCAGTGTTGTATTATTAAGTGGAGATAGCTGGGAATTTTTCCTATCCATCAAGGATAATTCAAAGCAAAGAATGTAGTGAAAACCCATCACATGTAGAAAACCCATGGCATGTGCCGGCTTGAGCCACTCGGCACTGGCACAACTGGAATCAAAGCGCTGTCCATGGATCAGTGCTCTGCAGCACTGCAAGGGTGAGAGGCAGAAGGAAGCAACCCTTGGCAGTTTAAAACCCACCTGCTCACCCCTCCTGCTCAAGCCCACACAGGGTATGTTAAGGCCATCGTCCAAGGACACCAACTGACTCCACACTGCTGAATACTACCTCCATCGCCAGGAGACAGTAGAAGCCATGTTCCGCCTGCTACATCTACTGAAATCAGCATGACTCCAGCTTTTGGGAGATAAGGAATCTGCAGTTTTTAGTCCCACCAGTGGTGCAAGTAAAGCCAGGGAAATACGTGGCTTGCCAGGCCCTGCATGTCACAGATCCAGATGGGCCACAGCAAGAACCAGGAGCTGAGACTCGACTGCATGCCACTGCCCTCCTTCCCCTGCAAGCACCACATACACTGCACATGCAGGAGCTTGTATTTCCCCAAGTAACGGATCTGAACGGAAATACTGAGAAATCCTGAAGCAAATACCTAGGCTGGCATCTTTTCTTTTTTTTAAGAAAATGGAAGAGATGACCCATAGGTTCAGACTGTCTTGGAGGCCTGTTTTAAAAGTTCCCATTGTACAAACAAGTCATCAGGAGTCAAACCACTTTAAAACACTTGCAATTGAAAACATGCTTTTAGTGGTTTGTGAGAGCAGAAGATTTTACCAGCTATTAATATTCTGCTAGCTTTGGTTACTAAAAGTATCATCCTGGGCATGCTATTTTTGACGCCCTAGTTGGAACATAGCAAGACCACGAGACAGGCACTGTGGATGGTTATCCTGAGCATTCATGATGTTAAAGATCCCCCAGAAAGTATTGTGAAAGTGTGTAAATCCTAGGAATCTGGACAAATTCCAGCTTCAGTAATACTTTTCCCAATATTCCTCCTGCAGTTTCAATTGGAAAACCATTCTGAAATGCTGTATAGCATTGCTGTGTGCTGTAAAACAACTGCCATATTTTACCCAGAATTTGGCTGTTCTTCTTTTTAAATAATTTGTAAGTCATTTTGTAAGGAGCTCTGGGACAAAAAAAGGGCTGCATAAATACATTATCATTGTCATTAATTCTGGCATCAGTCGAGACCACCAGTATTTTAAATCAATTAACAGTTCTTTTCCTATTATCATTGGCATTTTATTTTTATTCAGCTAGAACAAGTCTCTCATAAAAGTTAAAAACAATCTATTTTTGGAAGTAATACAACAACAGTAAAGGAGACCTGGTGAATTCTCATTAGACTTTTACCAACATGAGTTTTCTGGAAATATTTTCACATGTAGAAGTTCTGGACTAGTGTAAAGGGTGAGACCTCACCCAGTAAAATGAATTAACCCTGCTTATTTCACACCTTTAGCTCATAATGTTTTTCCTTTTAGATTATCATTAAAATACATCACAACAATGTCTGTTCTAAGCATAAAATACTCGGAAGAAGAACTTAAATCCTGTCTACGTTTCGGCTCACAGAAGCCAAGTCAAGGTTGGATTTCTTTAGCTGGTACCAACTCTCTGGCAGCAAAGGTAACAGTACTGCTCTTTTCCATGGCCCTGTATTTGACATGCCTCAGTGACAACAGCCCAAAGTTTTGTCAGTAGACAAAATAGCTAACCACAATGGACTAAATCAATGCTGGGACAACAGCTTGCTAAAGATGATATAGCATCACCATTCTTTTCTAATATTAATGACACTGAGAACTCTGGAATTTGCATTAGCCTTAAATTCAGCTGCTTGCTTCATGGGAAGCTTTACCAGAACTCTGTGTTATATGGAAGTACTATCCGAGTCACCTGGCAATCTATACTTTGTTGGAGGTAAGTCGAACAAGGCTTTATCTGAGTTTTAATGTTTAGCATTTCTGAAACAAACCTCAGGTGTGACAAAATGTAAACGTGTTTTCCAACATAACAAGATAACTACGTCAATCAATACCACTAAAACTACCTCGTAGCAGAGCTTCGGGAGGACTTCTAACGTCTCCAGACATACCAGCATCACCTGAATGGCACAGGGTATGTAGATTTACTATTGCAAGGCAACAAGAAGTGTCTAGAAGCAGCTGGAAATAATTCAGTAACACAGTACAGTGAAAAGGAGTTTAAAAACCACACAGTCTCAATGATATTTTCACAGTGCTCCAAGCAATTTACTTCCACAAGTTAAATGGTTTCAAGACTATCCAGCTCAAAATTACATACAGAGCATAAATGCCAGCAGTGGTAAACTGCAGAGCATCAGGCCAATGAAGCAACAGCCAACAGCCCTCGAGGAAATCAGAGTGAGATTTATGAATGGCATTCTCATGGCTTTGATGGATACACCCGAAGTCCTCTCGTATCTGTCAGTGTCTATCTCGTATGTGTCTCACTATGGAAAATAATCTACATTTTATGCCAATATTGCAAAGCCCATTGGACTCATTCAGCCAAAAAAACCTTTGCCTCTGTTCTCCACCTTGCTGGTATCCAGAACGTGAATTGACTTGAGAAAATAAATTACTATTCCATATAGATGATACAGTCACAGGTTTGGGCTATATGGAATTGATGTAACTTTGTGACTCAGGTAAAGCTTTTCTTACAGTGAAAAGCACCTCCATCAATAACAGATTATAAATGTGGCCATGGCTTAGGTTGAGCACGTGTTAACTGACACACCAGTGATGGGAATAAATACTCCTACTCTAATTTTTGGGATGTATCCTTCTGCTGTTACTCAAGAAGAGGAGAATATTTTTGGTTGCATCCATCAACCAAATAGCTCTTCTTTAAGGTAAATAGATGGGATGATCTACTGTAGTTAGAGTTTTCTCTGTACTCTGAGTGAGAGGTGAGGTATTTGGCAGATGTGAAGGTTACTCAAAGACTTAAGTTTATGTTCTGGAGTGATTTTGGACTCAATATGCTTTTCAATCTAAAGGGAGCATGGCAGTAAAAGTCAGAGAAGGTAAATAAGTAAAAGGCAAAATGCAAGCAAAGAGTTTTGGCATGCAAGTGTTATCAAGCTCTACAAATCTTAAGTCGAACAGTATGGAGATTTTTCATGGGTCTGCGCACATCTCAAGCTGAGACACATAATTCAAGATACACATATATATATATATAAAACCTGTTATATGTTTTAAAAAAATTTAAAACCCTGTCTAAAATTTCACATAGAATTTCACAGAACTTCAGGCCGAATTGGAAGGATTTCAGAAGATGTGGCTAGCAACACGACAGCACACTCAAGGGGAGGAGTAGGTAGAGTCACACAACTGCAGAACTTCTGGAAATAAGTGAATTGGGAGCCAGAAATAGAGCAGTGAAGAAGGCAAATAATCTTTTTCCAAGAGGGATATGCTACAAGAGAACAGGACCATGGAAATAAAATAAGTAATCATTTTATCTTTAGGATAGAAGCAAAATCTGAAGGAGCTTGTAGGAAGACAGATGGAGCTCTGGAGAATAAAATGACCTTACTATAATAATATACTTCACATTATGACTTGACTGAAAAAATTACTAAGTGAGAAAATGTGCAAAAGGCCAGATCTTAGTGTAATGAAAGACTCTTACTTGTATGAATAAATGTTTTTAAAAATGAATGAGTGAAGCCTTACAAAACTGGGAGGGAGGGAGTGAAACTAACAAGTGTTTAAAGTCATTTTATCTATGAATGAATCAAGATAGAAAATCTATGGAGAGAGCTTGCAGACATGAGTGATCTTAACTGAAGCCATCTCTCCGTGAATTACAGCTCCAACACTTTTTGTCTAAATGATAGGCCATATTCCCCAAGACTCGGTAAGATCTTCAACCCTCGATAAAGAGAGTTTCTCTCAACACAACAAAAAGCTGAAAAATGGAAACCGATAAATAATAAAGGTACAGTTAAAGGAGAAAGATGAAACGCTCCTGAATCTCTACTCTTGAAATGGTGAACATCACACCAAACCAGTTATTTTGGTGGAAGGTTTTCCTATCTTCTTGCTGAGAGATTTTTTCAAAATACATATATAACGGCACAATAATGGTTACTGTAACTAGGAATCTCTAAAATCCACAAAGGATGCACTAATTGAAAATGTTTAATGTTCTGAAAGCAGAACTATGTGATGTAAGGCATTATGAAACAAAACACTGAAAAATTATGGGGAGAATAAAGAAAAGCATAAGATTTGAAACATGGAAAAGAAAAGCTTCGCAGTGAAAACTTTAAGGTGTTGAATTTCTGGAGGTTGCCAAACAGAAGCTCAAGACTTGATTATATGACAATAACTGTCATGTAGGCTATAAAAGTCTCTGTGGGATGCTGCTGTGTGTTAAGGATGTTGAATTTAATAGCAGATTCCTTTTATCATTTTTAGTCAGACTAGATACATTAAAATCAAGGTGAGCACACTTGTGCTGCCGTCATACATAAAGAGAACAAAGCATCTGGTACGACAGGCTTTCCAGTCCACTGGAAAGAAAGGTAGGTATGAAACCAGCTAACTCACACCCAAATGAAGATAAAAATAAGGCATCCATTTTCAGCAAGGATAAGGCTTGACTTTTTATAGGAAGGACCTGAGGAACTGGTGGGTTCTCCCTCTCCTGAAGTCTCTGATCTAATTTAAGCCCTGTCTTGGATGATAGATGTTAGTTAAACACAACTTACTGGCCTCATTACAGGCACAAGTGTGTGAAATTCTGTGGCCTTAAAATCCAGGTGAGGAGATTCCCTCTCCAAACACCAACACGACAACTGTGGGTTCCTCCCGTGCCCGCTGGGTCTAAGCTGGAAATGCTCTATAACACATAATAAATACGACTGCAAATCATGAGGAATGTGTCGCCACAGAAAAACCAGGCTCAAAGGCCAAGCTTCCTCGCTGGCCGCGACAGTAGCCGCAGTGCTGTGCCATGTACCTTTCAGTAACCGCCACCGTGATGAAGAAGGATGCGAGGTATTTTGGACAGTGGGAAATAGCCACAGGCAGAGTTTAAAAAATAAAAAGGTTGACAAAATATATTAGCCTGAGGTAAAATTTCATTGAATCTTTGCTTGATTATAGACTGTCTAATTTCCAAACATGCATATGCACTTTTGAAACCACTTTTTAGTGTTTTAAATAAGCTGCAATTATTTTTGCAGGGTTTTTTAAACAAGTCCTTCATGGGATTTTGGTATTTTCCAATGCTGTCTCAGACAGTTCTGTTTTAAAATAAAACCTGGGCAGACTGTAAGTCCAAGGGCTCGGTCTCTGGGCTGTGCACAGGGATGCAGGAGGGCCAGCTCAGTGACACTGGGAGCATAGACTCGGGTTGCTTTAGTGGAGAGCTTGGCTCAATATCAAAAGCAAAAGGATGGAAAGAAATCAAAGAATAGAAATTTAAAGATGGGACAGACCTTAGCAAACACTGGCACGTGAGGGGAACCACCTTAAGTATTTGAACTGCCAAATGGAAAAAACACACAAATAGAGAAAAACAAAAAAACATGTCTGTGGTTATTTTAGCACCAAGAGCCTGCAGGTGAATGATGTGTTAAGGCTAAAGTCTTCACCCCCTAGGTCCCACCTGGGCTGCATGATTTGTATGAGGAGAAACCTTGAGCTCCTGCGGCAGTTGATCCTCGGGGCATGGTGGTGGGATCGCTGGCCAGTCACCACCTCCGAGTGACCCAGCAAGCTCAGCAGCACCCTGAGGACCTGACTGGGGACGAGGAGCTTGAAATCCTAAGGTACAGACTGGTACAGCAGAGAGAAATCCTCAGGGCAGAGTTAAACATTGACTATTCCAGCTCCTTCACAGCTCAATGTGGAGCTGAGCACTGACCGTACTGCACGGTGCAGAGCTGAGGCATCAGGGTCCAGAGCAGGACTACTCTGTGGTTGGACATGCCTTCCAGGGAGCCTGGAAAGTTTCAGAATTTGTTGCCATTTTTATGCTGATTTGGAAAGAAGAATTAAAAATTTTCCTTGCCAACATCTAATTTGGAGAAGAGAAGGATTAGCAGGGGCAAAGTGGGATGAGCTTGGCTTCAGCTATATTGAAATACTGTGCTTTAAGATAACTTTAAAATAAGCAAAGTTCACAGCAAAGGCACCCAACTTCAGATTGTTTTGATGTGAACCTATAAAAATAGAGCATTTCCCTTTTAGCCCCAGAACTCAGCATAACTCCTGAAAATAACTCCCACAAACCAAAAGTGAGAAGAAATAAATCTACCAGCTGTCACAGCTTCCAGCTTTATCCAGGCTTCATCAGCCTTATCCCCCTGAAACGCTGGAAAAAAATGGGCCTTGAAGCCATAAAGATAGAGCCATAAAAACAGCTATAAAGATCCTATCTCCATCCCTGGATGGGGATAATAGTCCCTTGCCCTCAGTGGTGATTGTAAATTTCGATGATTAGCGTGCATCAAATGTTTTTGAGAACCCTAAATAGAAAGGCTATGGAAGTCTGGGTGATTGTCATTTATTAAATGGTCAGGAGTTATTCAAGCTGCTTGGAAACCTAAAACAAGTGAGGAACTGAAGCTTACTTACGAACACTGAACACCGAGTGTATTTGGCAATGCTGACATCTTGAAAACACTAAGGGAGAGTGTTTTTTGCACACATCTGTCTCGTTTTGCACATTACCTCAGTCTTACATTCTGGGGCTTTCCAGAGGCTGACTGACAGCTACAAAAGCGTACTCTCGGCTGTCAGATAAATTGCTGATTATTTTAGTCATTCTCCCAAGGCTTTGAACATCCCGTTTAACTCGCAGGGAAGAAAAAACAGACTATCCCAAAAGAAACAGATGCAGGATGTTACTGTAAGGCTGAGTTCTACTTTGTGTTGCAGAAATTGCCCTGATCAGAGAAGGGACGTGTCCAGAGGAAGTCTTGAAAGTTCTGCTTTCTGCCTAAAGGTACACACTGCAGCGTAGTGACACTGAGCAATGGAGATGAGGCTCCTTTGCCTCCCTTGCAATTAGACGAGCAATCGTTTCAAGCACCGGAGCTGTCTAACTGTCAATCAGTGGCACCCACAAGTGAGGATGATGCTAACTTTTGTCCTGCTCCATTTCTGAATATTACAGAGTTTTACAAAACAACACTTAAATTATGTGTGTATAAACAGAGAGGCGGTCTCACCCAATTTTAGGACTTGTTTTAACTGAGTTTGCCTATAAAACAAACAAAAGAGGTTAAAAATCATTGACAACTTCCAGGCACTGTTTCCTTTTCTATTGGAACCCTGGAGCTTCCACCACATGTTCTTATCAGACATGCAAACAATAACAGGGTAATTCTTCAAGTCCAGTCCTTTATTTAGGCTAGAAGAAAACCAGTTGAAAAAAATGTAATAGATTTTTCATTTTGCAAAAGATTGAGTTACACCATTTCTAAGGCTTGTCTGAGACTTATCTGAATCTTCAGGGACAAATTTAGACCTGATTAAAATCTCCTTTGCTTTGAAGAAGGTTACATTAGGGATGCAGTTGTAGCTTTTAAGGTGGCAAAATTTGGCTCTAAATGTTTGAAAATAGAAACCTTTCCTGCTTCTGTTTGAAATCAAAGATTATTATGGCCAGAAATCAAACTGAAACACTGAGGTCTGAGGGAAAGAAAGACAAATATCTACTTTCACTGCCACATTTCATCTCACCTATCTCAGGCTTCAGTCCAACAAGGTAATTAAGTGTGTGCTTAGTTTTTGGAAACTGGGAAACTCTATCAATATTAAACAAACTACCAGGCTGCTTATAGAAAAGCATGTGCCTAAGCAGTTTTTTTACACTGGGCTCCCAGAAAAACATTAATAACTATTTTTTACCCAGTTTATTTGGGACTGGACTTATTCCACACACTTTTTGACTGTAGTCCGTACTCCCTATTCCACGGGCTGTGCGTTGTAGCAGCTCCTACCCTGCTTGTCCATGTGTCCTGCATGTTACAGTTATGGCTCTCCCAGGAAAGAACCACCACCCTGTCCTTAGCAAGGTTCATCTTACAAGTCTGGAAAGTGGTTAAAATTGTTTATGAAGAAACACAAGCCAGGAGGTGGAGTCTGTCAGGGATCACAGAGCAGCCAGAATCTTTAGTCCTCTATTTTTGGATATTTTCTCTAAAAAGTTTTCTAAATCCTTAGTGAGAAAGTTGCTCCATGAACCCAACATGTACTAATTAAGTAAAAACTTCTCTGCAAATGCTACTTTATAATTATAGGATTTGATCTGTGGCAGTAAAAATTTCAGAAATATTTTTTAAAAAGAAGCAGATTGTTATATTTAGAGCAAAGTCACTCCCACTTCTTCTCTCTCCCAGGATAGACATGAAAACACCTTTGAAAATTATTTTTTTCCCATAAGTATGGTTTCTTTCCCGGGTGTAAGTGCATTCAAGTGAATGTAATTACATCTTGCATTCAACAAGCCAAATATTTGATTTCATATTAATATGTTTTCTCTCCAGCTAGTGGTAAATGTGGCTTCGTGCATCAGATGCAGAACATTTTTAAGAGCTGGGCAAAACCAATATATATTTATATGTTTATGTCTATGTGTGTGCATGTATATACATATATAAATGTAAATGCTTACCACAGAAGAGGGAAAAAAGCTCCTAACTAACAAACACTTTGCCTTGCCTCCCTCAAATAATTTCATTTTTGCGGAGAAGCCTAAAAATCATGAGTGTTTCTAATCACTATGGCATTGTAGCAAAATGAAGTAATGGACACCGATGCTGCTGGAAGAGGTTTATCCATCCCACTGATGCCCCGTCAATCTAAATTACACAGATTGTATTTTCCAAACAGTAAGTGACTAGTTTTGACCCACAAACTGGACACCCAACCCAACAATCAGCTGACATCAGGGAAGTAGCTGACAAAGAAACATTGAGAGGTACTGTTGAGTACAGCTGTGTCTGGAGGAGTCAGCCGTATGGGTAAGACTGCATCAGATTAAAAACAGCCAAAGACGCAAACTCCTTGCTGTCCTCCCTGCCCAAGTATGAAGTGAGCTTCTGACAAATCCTTTAATGGACTGGGCAGAAGGTGGGTTAAAAACCTTCTCTTTCTACTGAGTATTAATGAGAAGTGATGGAAAAATCATGCTGAAATATTTAATTATCACAATTCACGCCTTAACTCTGGACTTGGCACTCTGAGGAAGCTACGTGACATCGACTTTGCAGTCTTCTCCAGAGGTTTTATTAATGTTGTCATCTAAAAGTTTCATTGATAAATGATCTAATTTAAAGAAAAAACCCACATGCAGAAATACATATCAGTGACATGATGTAAACCACCATTTTTGCTGTAGCTGGTATCAGATGACCATGCTTATAAGGGATTATTATTTCAGATAAGCGCATAGAGCAGCACGTGAATGTACATCTATTCCCTGGTTAAGAGATGCAGGAATGGCCTCACCACCTTTACAGACTCACTAAAAATTAAAATGAAAAACCCCCCGTTTTCTCTCTGGAGGGTACTTCTACTAATTTGGGCTTTTAACAGCTTTACCACCAGCAACTCACGACTATTAACATCAGCACAGGCAATCAAAAAGCTTAAATCCTCTCATTTAAGCACCATCCTGACTTCAGAGTGATGGGTATGTAAAGGCTTCTTCAGGGTTGCAGTCCATCATGTGAAATTCAAGTCATGGACTGCCCTCAACAGCGCAGACATTTCCCGAATGGAACAAGACATTACCTATGGAAAATCACTGGCAAGTGAAAAAGGAAAGTGGCCATAATTATGTTTTGGAATCTACATTTTAGAATAGCATTAAGCCAGGACATCTCTGGATTCACACACTGCTACCTTCAAGCCACATCAGTAGATTCTTTTTCCAAAACTAATACACCGCATTTTTAAATTAAATTGTGAGATCTTTTTCTTTCCATTTTCACAGTTCATGACTCAATAGCAGCTTTAGTAATGAACAGATAATTAAATTTTCACTTTTCAGACTTGATGCTTTGTTTATTTAACAAGCCTGATTAAGAAATAAGTAGCCCACAACTTGGTATCACTCCAGCTATTTCCAGCATCTCATTATGTTTCTTGCAACAACCCACATCCAACCCACCAGGAGTAGCAGGGAGACTCCAGAGAAATACCATCCTTCGATTTAGTAGTGCCAAGCAAAGAAAATGTTGGTTTGTTTTGAGTTAGGGAAGGGAAAGCAGAGAAAAATAAACTGCAAACCAAAGTATGTTCCTACTTATGGTACTTTCCCCTAGATTAAGCAAGAGACCCAGCGCAACTTCAAATCATAAATGACAAAGACAGAAAAGCCTACTCACTCTGACTTGACTTGGTAGTCAGAACACCATCATCACAAACAACACCAGGCCCGTACTGTGGCCCTTCTGGATCTGCTCTAAGCAGGGAAAGGAAAACTGGTGCTGAAAGTGTAAACAGCAAAAATAGTTCCCTGGGTGTAGAAATCACACCTAGCAGGCCATGTTCAGATAACTACTTCCTGCCCCCCTGTTTCTTTTCCATTGCCACATCTGTTTGGAACCAGAAGGAAAATTGCAGATGCCATGAAAGTCTTATCCTCCAGTGAAATCTGGCAAATAGAACCAAATTCTTTTCTCAGCTCTGAGAAAATAATACCTTCACCAAAGTTAACAGCTAACAGTAAAGTAAGCAAGGGCTTTGGGGATGTTGGTGAGGTCTATCTGTTTGCACTAAGGTTATCTGCTTCCAGAGAAACTGTTTCTGGACATCCTCCTGGGTTCAGCATAGCCTCTCTCCTATCCTAAATGCTGTTTATCTTTCCCTGTGACATGATTCCCCAGACAAGTAACAGAGGAAATAGCACATGCACCTTCAGCTCTCCAGGTGCCAGTTCTGCCCACAGGCTCTTTTGGTGGTATTCCATCTTTATATAGATACCAATGCATTTCCAGCTTCAACTCAAATCCAAGAAAATATTTAAGATTCACTTATTGCTCCATTCAGAATAATTTCCACTTAACACAGGTGAGCTGCGTTACATTTCTGCACCTTAAAGACAGGAAACATCCCACCTTCCCTTGCTCCTTCCAACCCACAGACAATGCCTCACTGTCTCCTCTGCAGAGTCTTAATTCAAAAATCACTGGGGAAAAAAAATAATCAATCAGTGATCTTTGCACTGCTTCCCATTATTAGAGTATCACATCAGTGTTTAGCCTGAGGAGCACTGAGCTGTGTAAATACTTTTTTGGGCTTCAGTGGGAGAAAATAGTAGGGTTCACTAAATTGTTGCAAGGGACAAGGGCTGTAATTATTAAACCAAAATATGTAACTCAGCTAGCTTAAGTAAACAGTCTCATGCCCAAAGTCAGCAGTATTTTTCTGTATGTGTCTTTATCCCATTACAGGCTGTAATGAGAATGTAAAGGATGACAGCAGAAAGTATATCTAAGGATAAACCTCAGTATGCTAGTATATGTTGCACAGGGAATGTATGAAATGATACAAACCCTAGTTCCTTAAGCAAAATGATATTAAATGAATGGCAGGCCACTTTGTGCAGAGAGATGTATTTGGCTGCGGGCTGCTCAAGCCAGAGCTGTGAATGCAGGCAGTCAAGAGAAGTGGGCAACTCCAGGAAAATTCAGGGAGTACAGGGAAAAGGCTGAGCCCTGGATGGAAGCCAAATAAATCTTGTTGAGGAAAAATAAATATCTCTGCTGGATGTCATTCAGAGATACTGCTATTAAGCTGGTATTTCCCGGTGAAGCTTGTAATCACGACTGAAGCCTCCTGCAGCAGCAGCAACTACTCGTAGCTATAGAAAACTGAATCTGTGTTCAAGAATGCAAAAAGGTATCTAAGGAAATACCCTGAATTCTGCTATAAACAAGAAAGCACCATCTACATGACTTGTTAAGTTGCTTCATCCTCAAAACTTGTTCAATTACCAGTGCAGTGTAACATTTCTATTCTCTCTTTCATCTTGACCCAGGGAATCTGCAGGATGCCCACAGCTGTCAGCCTCAAGCAGCATCTGCGGTGGCACACGGGACCTTCTGTTTGGACAAGTGAACATTAGCTGGGTCAGCCGCTTTTTTCTCCTCCCACCCACGAAATCAGGGTGGGTTCAGTGATGCACAACTGTTCTTCTCCTATAAAGATTTGAATTCCTCTCTGCGGTGCCCAGCAGGTCACCTCGGAAGCACAGAACGGTTACACACACAGAAGCCTGTGCTGGCAAACTCTCCCCATATGCGTGTGCTGCTTTCACGTTCTCCCGTGGCATCTGGTGTTGATCGCTGCCAGACACTAAATGGAGCTGTCAGCTGCCCTGGTACAACCACTCCCATGTTCAAGTGACTGAACCCAAGAAGTAACACAGGTCACTTCCAGAAGTTGGGCACCTCACTGGAGCAGGACTCATCCCTGGCAAGGAAATGGTCACAGAGGAAATATGGCTGAAACTGGCTGACCACCTTGACTGATTATTGAGTTTTACAACACCCCAGGAACTGTGGCTTTTCTGCTGACTACTTCATCTATCCAAACAAGAATTTCTTTTGTTATTTTTCTTTTTTAAAAGTTAACAGAATAAAATATCGGACTGTGCAGAATGACTGGCTGCTATATTTAACTCAGACAAACACATAACAAATCACTATTCTGTAGAAAGAAGGCACACCTCATAGGCTATATTTTTTTTTTCTTGAGACCTGGATGTAAGACCACAACCCTCTAAATAATCCTCCAGAAATAAACCAATGAAATGTTCACTCTGACAACAGACACAGTATTATACCTGCAGCTGGTAAATGTTTCCACAGTTCAACCACCTTTCCTTTTCGTTTCCAGTAAAAATTTGATCCCAATGGAAAGAGTCAGCAGCTAGGATTTTAATTACTTTTCTGCAATAACGTAGAATGGAGAGTAGGGTTGGGGTTTTTTTTAATGCTACTCATGTATTCTACTTTTCTTCTCTTTCTTGACGGGGAGGACAGAGGGCAGTTTACAGCAAAGGCAGATGCCATATGGAGAACCATCCTTTTTGTCTCTGATGTCTCTCAACCCTTCAATATTTGCTATTTCCCTGCAGTGTGAAGACACAGCATCTTGTCAACTCTATGAAGACTTCAGAGAACATTGTCTCTGCAGCATTGTTGGCTCAGTCTTTCAGACAGGCTGTGAGTGAAGCACACTGATTACAGCACCTTGCTTGCCTAGAACTAAAACTTAAGGGGCCATGAAACTGAGGAGTACCCTAAGTTTCAAATCTAAATCCAGTATTTGACTGTGAAAATGGTCTGAAATCAGGAGGATGAATCCCCTCACCTATGAGACTGCCTTCAGAAGTTGTCTGGTAGCCTGTTTGATTTAAATAAAAAAACACCAGGATAGTTCTGATTCACATCCGAGGTTTGAGCTTTCATATATTTCTGTCATGCTTTCAAACATGACATTTCCTTTTCTGCCATGAGAACTAGAATTTTTCATTTGGGGAGAAGACAACAGGGATATTACTTCTGCTGATTTCAGCAGGGAGAAAGGGAAATATGCTGACATATATAATCATGTACATATATGCTTACAAGCATAACGTATATATATGTCTGCTCACAATCACATAAATGTGCTGCCAACTCCAGAGGCACAATATTACAAGTGTTGAAGTACTGAAATCTAGTTCTGATTTTTATGATGTATTCCCCAAAAAGCATACTGTAACCCACCTTGCCTACTCCAGCACAACTCACTTTGCCAGAAGGTACATTAGAGATCCATCCCGAGGGGAGTGGTGGGAGAAGAGACAGCAGTGTCTGCTCAGGAATGATACCGAGAGCAGGAACTGAGCAGAGGAGAGCTGGAAGCTTCAGAACTGCAGGTAGGTATGCTTTGGAGCGTGTGAGCAATGGACAAGAAGAGCAGCCACACAAGTGGAAAATCAGTGTTTCTTGTTTGGATAAATCCTTTCCACTTAGCCCATTATTCTAAGAGGTGTGTCTGGTCAGTCTTCATCTCCGTTTGCTGGCAGGACATATACCGAGCACGGAGATTTCCACTGTGGGACTCCCTGGCAAGGGCAAAGGGCCATAAACACTATTGTACTCCAGCACTGTGCTGGTAACGGCTTCTTGGAGTTTGATTTCTTAGAGGATTATCCAGGAAGAGAAGTAGGGAACGACCAGGGAAATTAAGTAGCATGAGAGCCTCAGCTTCCTTTCAAACGGCTTTGCCACACATTTCACTTTTGCAGTATATCAATGTGCATCCAGCGTTCTTCCGTGACACTTAAGTGGACATTGTATTTTTCTTCTGGGATGTCCATGTATACATATATATATGTGTCATTTCCTATTTCTCTAAAGCTAGAGGCTTAGAAATACCTTAAACATAACCTACTTTCAATTTCTGTAATAACTATGATTTATATTAATGCTGTTTTACAACCAGCTACCCTCTGCCCTGTACTCATAAACTAGGACTGCATTCCCAAATTTTGAAATGAGACTTTAGGATAATAAAGCTTGCAATATTGCAGTCTTTCTCTGTCAATATACTACCCCTCATCCAACCCACAAATTATCACTTAAAGCCTTTGCTTTTAATTTTGAAAATACCTTTGCTTACTGTTCCTGTTCGGATGTGGTTTGATACATCAACATCCAGGAAATGCAAGCTTGATGATGACTGATAGCCATGTCTAATAATAAAAAGTGTAGATACTACTATGAAAAATGGAGCTTTCTAATTGATTTCTATTTGATACTGTAACAAACACAAGTTTAGGCCCAAAAGTTAGACTTCATAACAGTAGAAACAACTTTGAAAGGACCAACTATTTTGTGTTAAAATACAGTGAATGCCTCCTTCAAGCTCAAAGGTACTTTACCAACTGCATTTTAATATGCAATTCTTATCCTGCAGCACTGCCAGTACCTCGCAATCTCACAGTCACTGAGATGTACGTGCATAGCTTAGTTTGGGCTGGATAGCATTTGTCAGTCAAATAAATTCCTAAGATGATGTGTGCGTCAAACCCACAAAGAGAAATGAATGCTGACAACTTCAAAATTGGAAAATAGCCTTCCATAATAATAAACCACGAACTGCTGGGTCTAACTGAGAGTCCTTAGGGCTTCAGCCGTCCCTGAAGTATCTAACATTCAACAAGATATTTCAAAATAGCAGTATTTCACTCTAATGGTAGGAGGCTACGTGGTCCTGCGTGAGGAGCATCCCGTCCCTCGCCCGTGGCAGGACAGTGTGCTCATTGTTGCTCTGCATCTCCTTGTCACCTGGCAGATCTGGCGCTCGTGGGGGCTGTGCTCCAGCGCCCATCCTGGCACTGCCTCCCGCCCCGTGTCTGGCTGCTGAGTGCATGTCATGAACATTTTAAAATTTATTCACAGATTTTTTTTTAATTTTTCTTTTTCCCTATTTTGCTAGGAGTAAGATGGGATCCTTAAGGCATAATATCCCTGGGAAACTTGGATGGGAGTCAGGAGCCTCAGTTTCCCAGCTCATTTAAAGTTCCCGTTACTGTTGCTGCAGTCTGCTGTTTACCAGGCTGGCTGCCTGGTATTTTGGGGCCACAGGAACCTCACCTCTGCTCCTCACCTCTGAGGTTCTGTGGAACCTCACTGTCAAACATGCTTTTTCAGTTTGTGATATTTCCTTTTTTTTCTCATGGTGGAGAAACAAACAGTTTTAATTGGCTAAGCCCATAATAAGAGTTCTCCTTTTACCCAAGAGAGTCCCCTGATTATAAAGACAAACTCCTGAAACACAACCCCTCGTGCTGTATGATGCCATAACTCCTTAGAGTTTGCAATCTGGGAAGTACTAAAGCTTACACTGCCTGAAGATGTGCCGTACAATGTTCACACACATTCAAATTTATGGTGTGACTGTAACACTGTGGCTATTTATCTGCTAAAGTTACCACTGCTGCTTTGTTATATGTCTTCACATTTCCCTGCCCACTGTTCTCTTTCATCCCAGGTGGAAAAAGAGATCCAGATCCCACAGCACTGTAGAAATGAGCACGTCTTAATTCTCTGCTCACATATCCTCTCTGGCCAACAACCCTTTTCCTCTGTAATATTTATGATACTTGAGTTACCACCTCCTTCATCACTTGCAGCCTGTTATCATAAAAGTAGTAACTGTACAAGCAGAAACAATGAAAGAGCAAGACAAGTTGCAGACCTTGAGGAGACAAAGGGACTCAGGGCTGAGGAGTGCAGCAGCCTCAAGCAATTCCTCGTGCACTTTTTCCCATCATACTGTGGGATGCTAGCACTTCCCCTGGGAAGGAGGATGGTTTTCCTGTAGATTGGTAGGTAACCTTCTGGTCCTACCCCTGACATCATAGGTATTTTTAATGAAATATTAATGGTCCTGCTTTTAATCGGAGTTTCAGCACAACCCGAATTAAGTCATTGGAAGAGAGATATTGTCCCATTAAGAACAGTAAAACTTTAAGCTCCCTTCCTGAAGAGTAGCTGTGGGCAGTTAAAGTGACAATCAATTTAAACAGGCGATATTGCTTTATAAGTCTCTGAAGTGTGAAGTCCCAGCATGCCTGATGTATTTCATTTTAATTTCCTTTTGGAAAACAGAGCTGTGGTTAGTGGGGAACGTCACGTGCACACACACACACACACGCAAGAAAAGCCTTAGGAGTGCAGGAAAGGAGGAAATTATTTAACCCTTTCAAAAAGCTATACAATTTCTTTAGCTAAGTAAAGAAAAATAAGCATCGATACTTTCTCCTTTAGTTCCTGTGTAAAAATAAACAATAGTCTTGCATAGCTAATAACTATGTTAGGGCCCCTTGCTAATATCTGCTACAAGTCCTGAAAACACAGTGAAAAACCTTTTTTCCAGTTTCCCTTCACTTCAAGCAACTTCTGAATCAGCAGCTCATGCCCTCTATGGGGGAAAATGATAAGAATCATGTAATTTCATCTGATTTCCCATTTCAAAGCTATTTCTCTGACATCAGACCACACAGGTACGTGATGACTCGTTATCAGATGTAGCTTACTGTTGGTTTCAGGTGAAGTCTGATGTTTTCAAGATGGTAGTGCTCCCAAAATGGAGTGAAAAAGAGTCAAGATGATACAATGAAAGATGTAGTGATGAGACTATCTACCTAAACAATGTTCAAAAGAGAAAAACCATACCCTGCTTCAGCCCTAAACCAAGATTATTTTAAATAATAGGAATGAAAACCCTTTCAGGATCTTCCCTTATTTTACTGGAAAACAATAGTTTATGTAATTAATGAATATCACCATAAACATACTTCTATGTCAAAAAACAACCAAAACCAATTGGTTTATGATCCTCTAGCACAGGGACATGCAAAGAACCCAAATAAATAGCATTTCCGGTTGGAAGTTGATTAGATGTATTTAACTTTCCTTATAGTGCTCTAAATTATTATTTTTAATAGAAAGACTGAAAACTGACCTCTTACAAAGTGACATGAAAGTCACGTATGTAGTTGAACCTCAGGAATATTTTTTTTTTTTTAAATGGAAACAGACACACAATAAAAAAAACTGACAGTTTTATTATCATATTGGTAGGATCACGGTTCAATTACAGGCATGCATTAAGCCAGTAATTACTTCAATTTCATGGGAAAACAGGTAGAGATGTGCTGACGACGTAATCAAGGACTGTAACAATTTTCCTACAGTTCTGAAAGTCGTGCTACATTTGGAGGAATCCTGCTGGTGTGTCTATGAAGGCCAGGTCTGTTTATTTGTAGTATAGTGTAGTGTAGAAAGAAACTAAACTTGTATTTATTTTGCATATGTATATTGCATTTGCTAGCATGAAAGGAAGGCTCTCTATTTTTCCAGACCAATCAAGAAGAAAATTTTAATGGTCTAAACACCTACTCCTTCCTGGCTGACAGCAGCTTTTGAAGCCTAGACCCAAAGCTAGCTAAGTTAGACAAGGTTCCTTCTTGTCTCATCATTTCACCAAGGTCTAGGAACAACACGGCTTGTCTATGGCCCAAGGAAATTCAAAGCAAGGGGCTCCCACATGTTACATTTAGCGCTGATGCCCATCACCAGGAGAACTGTGAAAGGCTTCTTTAGATCGAGCAAGCTAAATGGGGTATATCAAGTTGAAGTGGTTTAGAAATGTTGCATTCAGTTTTTGAGTAGGTGGTGGAAAGTGAGGAACTTAAAGATTAAGGCTTGAAAGGCAAAATTTATGAAGTCTTGCTTTTCAGGTATATAAAACAAACAAAACCTGCACAGTCAGAGAGCTCAGAGCCGGCTGGCTCCTGCAGCAGTTAGCCATACTGTAACCCAAGAGCTGATCACCCGAGGATGTCTCTATGTACTATCCCCACGTCAAACCCCTACCTGTGTCCTTAGCGGGGAGCTGCTGGGCCAGGCATGTAGTGCAGATCCAAAATTTGTCTTCACAAATCTCAGGAAGAAGGAATGTCTGGAAATGCAAAGAACAGAAAACCCAGTTTATTAATTCTTCAGTTGCACATGAATAAACCAAAGTACCAGATAAAATCCAATTCTCCTTTAAAGCTTGGCTTGTTTGCTGCAAGCAACACAGCTGTTCCTCAAAATGTCCCTTGCAGTACCCAGTACCTAAAACATCCTGTCTTTGTGGGTGTGTGTAAGAAGCAGGGATAAGGTTTTACAGAGGGTTGGGCAGAAATGGATGTTATCTGTTCTCTAAACTGCAGTAAGCAGGGAATATCTTGAACGCAGTGGTTTAGATTTTTTTTATATTTCTCCAGCAAGGGTGCAGTCCCGAACCCTCTTAGTGGGAGAAGGAAAACACTCAGATTAGTACCCAGAGTAAAAAAAGATCCTGGACTATGGATACAAGATCTGCAAGTCAATGTTGGTAGCTTTCAAGCTTAAAGACTATTTCTGAATTTGTGATAGGGATTAAAATGTGGGAGCTAAATTTACCAGACCTTTTCCTACATCTCTAATCACTATAAGGTTATTAACTACTTTAGAACAGCAATAATAGTGCATTTAAGGTATCAGTGTGTGTGTTATGACTAGTCTAATTCTTAGGAGGTTCAGAGTAATAATTCCCTTTATTGGAAGGCTGTTGTGTTTATTATAGAAAAGAGTTTATGTATCTGGCAAAAACAGTATAATTAAAGCAAGGAAATTAATAAGAGTGTCAAACAATGCTACAAGCAAGTCCCAGAATATTCTGCTCACAGGCCAAACCAGTAAGTGAAATGACTGGTCACAGCTGGAGCTGCTTGCCAGCAGATGAGCATGAGCACACAGGTGTGGGCACTATAAAGCAAACCGCCAATAGAACCCTCCCTGGGGGCTCTGTGTGGCTTTGCCACCTTGAAATTCTCCTCAGGAAGCCCGTGCTCAGCACTATAGTCAAGTTCAACAGTCAGCCCAAGCAAGTTTAGAGAGATTGTCCCTGGGAGCTGCTGGTACTCAAGTGCTCAGGTAAGTGCTAGACTAAATTCACTATGAGGGTATTGAAATTTCTAGCTTTTCAGTGGCTTTGGTAGTGAGGTTGTTTTGCACTAAGGTACCTGAAGCCATGGGTGTAGTTTGGATGTTGAAACCTCAGAAAGCTTCTACAGCAAGAGTGAGATGAGAAGTGACAGGGGACAAAAAAAGAAGTATAAACAGAAGATAATTCCTCATGGTATTGTATGAAAAGTTCCAGATTCCTGGCTAATGTGCCAGTATGATTGCTTTCTCAAATATTCCAGGAAAAAAAAACCCTTAAATTTAGCTAGAAACACTTATTCCTGTGGTTCTTCTGCATCTCTGCCCTTGAGAGTGCTCCGAAATGGTTCTCTAGTGAAACTGTTTCAATCTATGCTTTTTAACTGATGCTGTAGTGATATTGCAGAAACATCTTCTGCTGTGCTTTGTCACTTGCGGGTCTGTGTGAGACTAGAGAACAGCATGTGGTTACAGGAAAGTGGAAAATTTGGCTCAGCTGCTTCATACTTTATTTGAAGTTTGTCTGTCCAACGCGTATGAGGAGATGGGTATCAGTGTGGGTTTCTGCTGGGCTCAGATGCACTGTTGTGGTCAGCTGTGAAGTGCTGCATCACGATAGGGAAGTCTGGGGAAGCATCCTGTCCCCCAGCAACTGAAGAGAAAGCAAAAACTCGGAATGTGTTAAAGCTTCCTAAATCTAGATGAAGTGGGGACTAGAGTCGTGGGCAGGAAGTCAGGAGTCAGAGCCCAGTGAAGCCTATTAAGATGGAAAAAATGAAGTAATCCAGTACAGTAGGCTATTCAGGTCTGAAAACAGTGAAGTAGGAAAGGCAAAAAGGGACAGGGAGATTGAAATGCAGATGAAATTCAAGGGTCTCTGTGCAGCAGCTGTAGATCATGTCTGGAAAAGCAAGTGTTTATTTGGACAATAATAGCCTTGAAGCCTCCTGATAAAAACACCTCCTTGCACTTCAATCCATAATACTGCCAGAAGTTTCCTTAAGTATTCCCTTCTTCTGGGATGTAAACCAATCTCTGCTCCAGTGTTGGGGCTGTCATTCCACATGGAGAGCGGAAGGGGAGTATGAAAATGATTTCCCTTAAAGTGGGCAGGCAGAAAAGGAGGGGAAAAAGAGGAAGGGTCAGTCTTTTGTTAATTTTTTTTTTATCCACATCTTTAATTATTTCCTTGGGAAAACAAGCTAAGTGATGGATCCTGGGCTTCTGAGGAAACAACAGAGGAAGCAGGCTGTTTTCTGAAGCCCCCTTGCCATGTGGCTGCTGCTGTGTGCCTTTGTCTCACCAGTTTCCTGAACATGGATGGAAAGCGTGTCCCTTTCATAATCCAGCTTCACTTCTCTGCCGCCCACCCTATCCCTCGCCAGCATTTGTACAGTTGATAGGAGAAAGGAACCAGCTGCAAAAAAGCTTTTTCATGTCTATCATGCTCCTTGACCCCCCTTCAACACCTTCTTATGCCCATTGGGATTTTCATGATTTCTAATGTTACATTATGGCAATCTCCTCCTTCAGCTGAACTTGATGGGAGTTTGGGCTCAGAGTAACAACTGGCTACACAATTTTAGCACAGTTTTTAGGGAGGAAAAAAAGGTCTGATCCATTTTCTCCTCTGCTAAGCAATTCAACTCTGGTTTCCCAAAATAGGAGAACATAGAAAATGGTATTGAGTTTAAGACATAAGTGAATTAAAACAAGTCTGGCTTTAAAATCCAGGCTTAAACTCAAATATGGAAATTCATAAAACATGTGGATGAATATTAAGAATAAATTCCACACTGTACTTAACTGCCTTGTAAAGTACTATGGGCCTTCAGTTCCTTGAAGCACTTGTAAAAAACCCAACATAATCACAATTACAGGATCCTCATCTCATGGTGGGGGGGGAGAAAGATGAAAGAAATCAAGGTACTGGATACCAGAGAAGGGGTTCTGTTTTGCTACTTGCATTTAGTTATGATGCTACTAGAGAACACCCAATAATGCTGTTTTCTGGAGCAATTGGAAAGGACAAAGTTAAGTGTTTGCTAGAGCCATTTTAAAGACTTTCCTAAGGCTGCCAACTGTCCTTCCGGCTTTATTTGATTTTTTTTTTAAATTCTCAACAGGAATGTTTATGAAACAATAAATGATTCCTCTCAATGCATTAATACAGAAAGGAGGTTAGCTTTTAATTAACCTCCCCAGTCTCAAGTGACACTTTCTCAATAGATGAGTGTAATTTGTATCTAGAAGGTAATACCTGGTTGTGGTGTTTGGCATCCAGATTAAATTCCACCCTGTAGCCTTCTGCCAAGACCAATAATCTCTATCTAGCAAGAACATCACTACTAGAAAGGTGTCTGCTCTTGACCTGAAGACAAAAACTTTGAAAACTTATTGCTTCCGCAGTAGTACTAGATTTGGGCTTATTCAGCCACTGGTGCTTTCCTTTTGTGAAGGGACTTTTAAAGTGTTGTTATGGTCCTCAGTTCTTTGACAAACCTAAACAGGTTCTCCAAAAGGCTGTTTCTCAAGGTCTCTGGGTTTTTTTGCACCTCTCTCCTGCACCCTCTGCAGCTTTTTCCCCCTCACATCTGTTTTAAAATCTGGATACCAGAATGGGATCAATCTCCCCAACACTCACCAAGAATGTACATAATAAAAAAGACACAGGCCACGTTGCAGGAAAGCCGTCAGCACACTGCAGTGACCAATATATAATTTATCAACCTGAGCTGCAAAGATCTAAGCTTTATTTAGTATCTTTTATGAGCTGTTGCTACGGAAATGGACCTCCCAAAATAAAAGCTGTGTTCATTGATGGTCTGTGTTCAGAAAAATATCAGTGGAGCTGTATGAACACTTACATACAAAAGCAAATGGCAAGAATAGCAGAGAAAGCCTTGGGGGAGGATATAATTAAATCTTGCTCCTTTGAATCTATAAGCTGCTGCTTTATCCATTTTTTTCCAGATAGAGAACTCAGAAGTTATCAAAGGTCTTTTGGCATAGCTAGTTTTGTGCAGGTTTGGCTTGTGTTAATGTTTTGCATTTTGGTTTTGGCTCCCCTGATAGGTGGGAAGTCTGCTAGCATTTTTCATGTGTCTATTATTCATGAGATCTGCCAATGATCTGGCCAGCCTAAAGCTGGGCATTGCTGCTGGGTTACTGTTTAGTCTGTTGAGGTATAACTCGGATCCGTCTTTCCTTTCCTTTCCACTGAAGCTGGCCATCGTGGCTGGCTAAGCTGGCGGAACGGTAAACGACAACTATTACAAATGATCGCTGGTGGTTCCTCGGACACCCAGAGAGTTGAGTATATTGAATGGGGCAGGATGTTTCTGGCTTCTTGAAAATATTTCCATCACATGTCTTTGTAGGTAACTGACAAATATACTTAAAGAACCACTGCCCCATCCAACTAAGCTGAGCAAAGACTGGTAAAATTTATTACATATTTCTTCTACCATGGTATTTCCCTTTCCATTTTTGTAACTGACAAAAATACTTTCATCTAAAAGTAGGAGAGTAGCCTTCCCTTTCTGAATCATCTGCTATTCTGTATCAAATCAGAGACTAAATCTAAAACAAGGGGAGTAATTGTCCACTTTTCATGGTGCTAGTCATGTTGAGGTTGTCATCTTGCTCCTGCAAACATCAGGTTTCTGACTCTGAATAGGATGATATTTGAGTTACTTGCATATTTATCTGGACAACATTTCTAATAAATATTTTGTTACCAGTTTCATGGAAATAAAAGATCAAATCAGCTACTGAATGCACTTGCTACAAGAACACACAAATGAAATTAAAGGATTCATCACTACTTGTCCTGAAATTGCCACTTCAGCATTAAAGCAGACAGAAAATCTACATTACTGCTCTTCAGGAACTGGCCCAAACCAGGAGGAATCAAAATCAAGTCCAGCACTTTTCTTAGCAATCCGAAATACACAAGAGACAAGTAATCTGCAATTTTTTCCTTCACATGGTTTGTGAATGGTGGATTTGGCCTTTGCAAGTTTTGCTAAAACTTCTAGCATGTACACGGAATAATTCGGCAAAGAAATTGGTCCCAACCATCATCAGAATAGTGAGAAAACAAACACAAGTGGATTAACATAATTGCTTAATCAACAGCATTCAATGAAGGGCCTGCAAGTGTGCTGAATTAATCATCTCATTGTGAGGTGCATTATAAGTAATGAACATAATGAGAACTTTGCACAGCTGGGAACTATTTTAATCCATTAACAAGCAAAATAAATAGATCTAGAAAAACAACACTTCTTTTTCTTACTCTGTAACCATCCTTGATATTGAATTTTGAGGTTAATTTAGAGAAATTAAAACAGGAATCATCTTCCAAACCTTCTACATCCCCAGCCATGAATGACAACTCCCTTCATGGAAATATATTCCCTCAGCCAACATTAATGGATTCTACATTTCACTGGTCATTGCAATATTTGTAGTGAAATCAGTGGATGTTCACTGGGAATGCTCCACAAAATATTCTGCATACTAAATTAACAGGATATAGCCAAATCCTCCCATTAGGCCTCATGAAGTTGCTGAAGGTGAGGATGTGTGGGGAGGTTTGAATATCACCTTTTCTTCCCTACATACCTGGTTTAGTCCCGTTAGAAGGTTGGTGACCTCAAACTTGACTGTCCTGAGCAACAGATGAGGCTGAATCTTAAATGTTTCAGACACTGAGGTACTCTTTGCATGGTCTCTGACTCCATGGGGAAGGATAGATGGGAACAGGGAATACCTCGGGGGAAAAAAAGAAAAAACAACTATTTCATATGCCTCAGGACAAGAACACTTGAAAACAACAAGTCTGATGCACTTTGCATGTCTCCAAATGATGGTGTCAGTTTAGGTCCCACAAATGCTCCTTTTACACCAGCTGTGACTGTTGAAATCCTGCTAATCTGACTCAGCCCAATGTGTGGGAATTTCTTGTATTTTTTAAAGTCTGATGTTCTTCAAAGGAAATATTTATCCACAGTCATCACTGACCTGTGATGACTCAATCAATCGCAGGCTGGCAAGAAAAACCAACTTACTCCAGGGGATTTAGGAGACAAAGTGCTCCCTCCTGGCTATAACCAATACATCTCTGTTCCAGTCCTCAAGGGTCACTGTTGGAGAACTATGCAAGCATCATCTCAGCTGTTCCAGCTGGCCAATATTTCACAGATTACTTAAGTAATAGCAAATACGTAGACATATAAACCATTATTTCCATTTTTTCAAGCATCATTTTCTCCTTTAAGAGCATGAAAATGAAGACAAAACACATTGAAACAGGATAAAGCAAATAATCGTCAGCAAGTTACGTGGTTTGGCAAATATAGCCAAGGGAAATGTCTTATCTGTAGACATCCTCCTCCAAATCCATGCTGTCTCCTGTGTGTGGTGTGTTAAATACTACAAAAACCCCAAGCTGATCCTCACACAACTGATAAAGAAAATGTCAGTGTGTTTTTTTCCCTTCCTGAAGTGGGATGTTCAGAAAGGGATGCTATCCACTTTGGAAATGCTTGAAGAACATACTTAATGTGTGAGCTTTGAAAGAAAACAGAATGGCATCTTGATCTTCATTTGGTTATTGAAAGTAGGAAGGAGGAAAGGATGTTTTTCTTATTTGGGAACAGTTGGCAAGCAAAATCCCCAAATAACCAAAAGGCTAAAACCTCAGCAACAAATACTAACTCTTAATACGAATAATTTTAGAGAAAAATCTTTGCAGTACTTCTCCTGTTGGCTACATGTATACAGGGGGGAGCATCTTTTCATCACATTTATGGCTATTATGATTGGTCTTCATGTAAATTTGGATAATAGTCATCCAAAGAATCAGTTAAGAGTTTACAGTTTAACCTTCCTTCAGGTTAAGACAAGTAATTATGAATCACTTTATCACTGTTGACACAACTGAGCTTTTCTTGGGCTTTCCTGGATGTTCTGATTTTCTGAAATGGAAAAAAGTACTCCGGCTTTTCATTCAGTTTCTGGGTGCTGTTAGCTGGAAATGAGAGCACAGAGCAGTCTGTCATGGCTGATAATTTCTGCTAAAGCAGTTTCAGGAAAAGGTTGTTAACAGCTTGGCAAGACTGATACAATGTAACATTAATACCATAATATTGTCTTCCAAGTGGGCTTCTATGTTGGTAAACAAGCATAAAATGAAGGTATACATACAAATACTAAAGTAAATATTTGCTTTGGAGGGAGATAATCCTCTGGCAGTCAAGAATCCTGGTCTCTCTGTGTGTATTGCACAACCTTTCACTCCACCTGAAAAAACGCTCCACGCACAACCCTTCCACTTACAGTCCCTGGACGCAGCACAGGCGGGTCTCCCACCACACCAGGCTGTACAGACGACACCAGGTTGCATATACAGCTGTGCTGATGGTGACAAGTTATTTTCAGTTTGCCAAATACAGTGTCTGCATTAAGCACGGAAGAGGCTCATATTTTAAAAATCCTCTAAAAATGAGTTTCCCCTAGCTTTTGCAACCTCAGCACCTGAAACTCAAGTAACAAAAACTAGGTGTTAAATTTGGCATTTGAACAACACTTTCTACCTAGCAGCCAACCTCAAGGCTTTAAAATTTGTTTTAATTTTACATTAGAACAAAACTCAAACTTGTAAAATATTCTCATGAAAGAGAATGGTGTCAAACCATATGTTTTGGGATGGAAAAGGACAGGTTTTAAATGCTAGATTTTATTTCTGAGTGACTGGAAAGGCAAAGACAACTTTTTTTTCCCATAAAGATTTTAATTAAACTACAATGTCCTCCCTAAATATTTAGGCTTAGCAAACCAGGATATTTTGGTAAGAGGGCATTTAGTCAAATAGCATCAAATAATCCCTAGAACTTTATTTTAAAATCCTGGTGAAGTTAACGTGTGGAGCTGGCCACACTCAGTTGTGCATCTTTCCAAAAGTAGGCTTTCTGTACAGAAGTATTTGAGAACAGTAATTGTCTTAAAGCTGCATGCCTGCTGAGCCTGGGCTAAAAGTATTTTACATAATTAAACCTTAATGCCCTTTTACTGAAACGTAACAGGAAAAGAGAGGAGAGAATATGCCTGCAGAGAAGCTGTTTCACTTTCTTCTGATGTGCAGCAGAGAGCTGAGAAGTGGTTGTTAGCCTAAATCTCTCTTTTTCTTCCTTGTGATACACCAGTTAAATTCTCATAAAACTGAAAATTAATCTTGCAGAGAATAAAAGGCAAAATGATCTCACAGGAGACAACATACGAAAACCACAGTTGTAAAGGTAATAGCTATTTAGCCAGAGTGAGGTGTTTTGTTGGCATTCATAAAAATCTAAGGCAGGAGTACAGCCAGTTTACAGAAGAGCTTGACTATTGATAGTGAGGATCCCAAATATCAAAATATTAGGTGCCTTGTTTGTGATGCAATGGGCCATTCTGTTCTATGGAAAGGAAAATACTAGAGAACTAAATGACAAACTTGACATTTGTTGTATGCTTTTTTCAATTTTCAAAAGACCTCAGAGTTGATAGTGGAGCACAGATGCAGTTAACTAGGGATCAGCATATTAATAATAGGAAACTGCTGGCAAGACTTTAGTATTTTGTCCACATATTCCTTCAGTAAGACTGGGAGATAATTTGCTCATGATTTGGTTGTGTTCTTACTGACAGGAAAGGGGCTGAGCTGCTTTCAGTTACTCTATTGTGATCTGGACTTGTCTTATCATCCTGCCTCCAATCCTCACATCTCGCTTCAATGTGGTTTGATAATGTTTGACACCTTTTCCTAAACATGTGTTTAAGGAACCACTACAGGGAAACCGTGTTCCAGTATCCTCATACCCATCTCATACCTTGTTTTGGAGGGCAGAAGTGACCTGAAAGCGTTGTTTGGAGTACCTCCACAGAAAGGTGATCTCTTTCCCCTGGCTATTTCTGATTTTGAGCAAAAACTGCTGATTTTGGGGTAGATCCTGCACTCGGGTCAGACAGGAAACTTGCTCCCAAGGTAAACCTGTGTGCTCCTTGCCACACATGCATCTCAGATGTATTTACACAAGGCAAATGATGCGGAGTTTCACTCATCACTGCCCTCCACATATTTCTTACATAAATGCTTCTGCATGGCTGCACTCTTGTAAACCTTCCTAATAAAAAGATTCCCCAGCCTTTCTTAGCCCCTCCCCTCTCTATTTTTTCCCTTCCTCCTGCAGGCTTGTGGTGCTTTATCTCAATGCTGGGGCTGTGCCTGGTGAGGCCTCTCAGAAGGTCCTTCCTTTCTGGCCCGTGTTCATGATGGTGAAAAACATGCCTCTCCCGAGCCTTTGAGCTGAGCTGAAGGCGGATATGAAGTCAACAAGTATAATATGAAAATAAATAAAAATCTAGTTCAAACAAACCACTTGCCTTAGTAAATAGCTTCTGGCCCCCTTTCAGGACTGCCCAGCAAATCATCTTAGCTATCTTGTTTTCAAACAGCTTGAAGGCCTAATCCTTCAAAGCCTACCTTGTTTTGGAGCATTTAATTCAGCTCACACAGAAATTACTCAGATATTATTGTATATCGATGATTCATGATGGCTCTGCTGGAAAATGAAAGCTAAGGAGTCTAATCAATAAAATAATTTAGTCTCTTTGAACTAGTTCCAGGTCAATTTTTCTTGGCAGTTTTTTCACTTCCTGAATAATACTGACCAAAACCATGAATAATGAACTAAAATTACACAATATACAGAAACCATCTGTTAGATAGAAACCGGAAGGGTGATGTCATCAGGCTACTTCTAATCTGAAGCTTGTACATTGCCAGTGATGATGTCACAGGCTTGGCAACTCACTGGTTGAGTTGGTTAAGCATGAGTAGCAATGTGATTTTTTTTTTTCCCTCCCAATTTCTATGAAAATAATTCAGTTGTGCTCCTATCAGTTGAAGAAACAGAAGGACTGTGTGCTTACATAATTTAGCCTACTTGTAGGATGGTGAACTATAATTTGTTTAAAGCCAGCCCAAATTGTCTGAGACTTGCATGATGTTCCCTTTTACAGATTTCATCCCGACCTCTCAGGTCCTTAAAACAGTGTTTTTTAACTGGCTCGGCTGGTTAGGTGTGTTTCAGACAAGTCAGTCATATATAGTAGTAACTGCCAATTCCAGATGGTGTCCTGGATGCTCTGGTTTGATTCCAGTGAAAGCTCTGTCAGGCCTCATACGCTGGATCAAGTCCAGTCACACTGAGGATAACAGGAAAATTCCCTATAACTTAAATGCAGTAAGCATTCTGGGTTGGAATTCTTTCCCGTCTCAGTGATAGTGTAAAAGAACATGGTAAACTGGAGCCAAAGCTTATCCACCAGTTTTTGGCTGACAGCATCTACTGGCAGTAGCTTCAAGAAAGGATTAAGAGCTTCCATAGGGTGCAGAACTACGGAATAACTTGTCCATATAGCAGGTTGCAGTCTGATCTCTGCTGGAGACTGCATTAAAGGCTGAAGCTCATCATCCCTTTCAAACATTAGCTGTTATTACCACATGACATGTCTGAAATGATTGTTTCCTCTGATTGTTCCTCCTTGCTGAATGTCAGAGCTGGTGTCTCCTACCACCTAACTGCTCAATCGAATACAGATTGAGTATTTTTTGTCTCATCCTTGCTGTCATTGAACCTGAAAACCAATCTCTTTGTGACTTTCAGGAGAGAACACCAGCATTTTAATTTTTAAAACACAAGAAAATGTTAGTGTTTGGTGTTACACATTCGTCTAAGATGGTATTTAAAAGATCTGTTTCATTTAAACTTTGTATAAGTTTTCACTTAATTTGTGCTTGTTTATCAAGATGTATAATTTAATTGCTCTAAATACCTGAAAATATATTTTGGTTAGATGGAAACCTGTAAACAATCAAGTTTCTTATTTTAACCTTGTTTTCATTCTGCCTTTAGGGCGGGCTCCATGAGATAATAAAATGTCAGCATTTCTTTCTAAATGCAACACTCCTACACACGTCATTTTTAAGGAAAGTTCAGTCACAAAATGCCTAAGTTCTGTTTTTAAAGCTAGAAGCAGCTGCTTCTGACTTGCAAGTACAAATTCACAGCAGCTTATATACAATAAATTGTTCCGCAGACTTGCTATTTGTTACTGAAAACATCTGAAAGTGCATTCAATGAGTTGACTATTGCTTTGAATGTATCATCAGAATTCAAATATGAATCCATGCACAATTCTGTACAACAGCTGAAACGAGGCGGTTTTGGAAGTATATCTACTTTGCTATTTTGGTTTGCTATCTACTCTGTCAAGATCTCTATTTCAGCACTTTAAGCACAAATTGCCAACAGGCTCTCTAATGATAAAAATAAGATTATAGTGACAAATATAATGTTAATCAGTTTTATGTACAGAGATTCTGAGGTCCTCTGAGACAGTCACAGCAATTTGGGGTATTTCTGCTGCTTTTTCAAGTAGTTTCTGCAAGATGAGAACGTGTATCAAAACTGATGGCATGCTTCTGTGACCCACAAATCTATAATACAGGTATCTCCAAATGGCAATGAATTACACTGTTACAGAGTTAGCCTCGGTATTTCTCATTTTAAAGGGCAAGGAAGAATTAAAAAGGTCAGTCTTGAATCGGAAAGAAAAGTAGGGCTGTACTTTCTTCCCTGGGGGAATCACGATTTGCAATTGCTTAGCAAGCTCAGTAGGAAATTCACCTTTTTCTGACTACCCTGCTAAAGCCCAGAAGCATCTAACCTAAGAGCTTGCCACTGAATCAAGACGTTAACAAAAGTCCTGTTGATGGAAATCTGTGCTCCCACTGCCCCAGCTTACTAGATCTCCGTGGCAACTGCACAGTTGATGCCTGTCCAGTATTTTCATTGGCAGTCCATCAAAGCATTTGAGAATGTGCAAAGTTTGGGGCAGGAGAAGGCAATCTGTGCTGCCTCCAGATACCAGGTCCCGCATTCTGTTAGGGGGAGGCATCAGCTGTAGCTGAGACAATGGCTTGGTCAGCAAGGGTTTTCTTTGCCTCCTCATACAATTGTTTACCATACAACCTTCATAAGGAGAGGTTGGTTGTGGTTTGTTTTTCACTTGAACACAGAAGTTACTTCAAAAAGAAATCTCAAGTTTTCCCCTTAGAACTTCCCAGAGCTTACACTCCCTGATTTCCACCCAATTTCTATCAAAGGATCAGTACAGGGAATCTCCCTGATATATCCCTAGGGGATTACATTAGCAAACCCTGTCAAGTACTTTTATAGTTTAGTGAAATTTTGACAAATGAAAGCTGCCATAGGTTTACAAAACAATTTTATCTGATATTCACATGTTCACATGTTGTTTTGGCTTAGATGAGAGATACACTGGAAGGATACTTCCATTACAACCAAACTGTGTCAACAGTCTTTTGTGTTACATCTGCAATCCCAGATCAGATTTGAAAAGAACCTTGACTAGGAAGGAAGCCCGGATTTGTTTTTAAGTCTGGCAAATTTGAAAGTCCCGCTTTAACAGCAGTAGAATAATAAATACCTTTCAAGCATACTATATATTTAAGGGATACTGTCAAGTTGATTTAGGCCACAAATTTAGATTTTTCTAAAATGAAAGAAAAGAAAAATTGGGATTATTTTTACAATGCAAGATTGTTACTTTTATCAAATATTTAGACTCACATTCTAAAACAACTTTTCCTAGACACAATTAACATTGTGTGTGAATAAACCCATTTTGTTCAGTGAGGTTACTTGGGTAGTTAAAGTTTAGATTTTACATATTTGCCTTATTTTTTTGGTGTTAAATAGGAGCTAGTATTATCCTAAGTGTGTTACAGACCTAGTCATTCAGAATGTCACTGATGGATGATGCTGAATGCTACAACTTGCATGATGCTAATGTGCCAGTGATGGGGACATAGTTCTGGGTGTTAAAATGAGGTACAGATAGCCAGCTATCAGTTAATTAAAACAAACCACTACTCTGACTGCAAAGCACTCCCCTAACAAACATTATTTGACTGTACTCCTTCTAATAGACAGCAGCAGATAGCATTTTTCTCATCCTTTTTTATTATTTTCCAAAGAACTTCTGATTATCTTGATTTCTACCACCCAGAAAAATAGGAGAAAATGCTCATCTTAATTTCCCATTTTGGAGGAGGGGAGAGAAATAGACATCTATAAATCTGTAGCCCATTCGGGACTTCAAATGCTTCACTTATCTGGTATTGTAAACTTGGAGCTGTAGAGTAATACTCACCAGACAAGTCATAAATCATGACTAAAGACAGGTGCAATAAATACCAGTGTCAAAAAGTTACAAAGTAAAATTATATTGTTTTGACAAGATGTCCAGATGCGTTGACAACAGAGCAAGTAAATGGTCTTTCTCAGAAAGTCTGTATTAGTGCAGAGGAGGCCAAGGATGAAAAAAAAAATCTAAAAGACCCAAGAAAAATAACCCAAAAGCTTAAAGGCTTATCATGAAAATTATGTAACTACCGCAAAACACCTATGAGGACATTAATTTTCTGCAGGACTCTTCCTCTTTTTTTCTCTAGCAATCTATCTTGATAGAGTGCATCCCCTGCTACACATTTTTTTGTTTGCTTTGCTGTTTTAGGTAAACAGTAATTGACAAAGTACTATTTCTTTTTTGCACTGCAGAATATCCACACATGTATTGTGTTTAACTAGGTATTCCTATCATTGCAATAGCATTTGAGTAGCCTTAACATATTTAATGTCACTGTTCCTCATCACAAGATGCAAGTTCTTCTGCAAACAAAAAACTGGGTCAGAAAATCCATTTCAGCTCACCCCTCCCATTCAAGAATTCAGCCATGGGCTTATGTATCTTTCCAAACAGACTCGAGGTTGCTTTTAGATTTTATGTTAATACGGGGCTTCCACGATTTTCTGAACTTAGGCCAGGAGGTTCTGCAACTTTCAGTTTCAAATTTTAAGCAGTTTGTCAAAGATCAGGGAGGTCAATATGGAAGGCACATCTTTTTAAATACCGGCCAACTGCCCCAACCATAAGACCATCTGTAACTCCTTGGGATCCTGCTGATGTTGGTAATAGGTATGCCAGGATCTTGGATCTTTTCTTTTCTGTAACTTCCATGCTTTTGGTGAATTCTTTTGTGAATTTTTCAGTGGACTATTTTTCCTGAATTCCAGCAACAGTTTTGGAATTAAACTTTGATATGCCTGGATTTTTTTTTTGCTGCCTGTGTTTTACTCTTAAATCTAAGAGTAGAATTTTGCACCTCAGGAAGACATGAGCACTAAAAGTTTTCCACGTGGTATGCTAATAAGTGGAAATACTGTAGTGCTACCTCATCAAGTGTTGCTAGAGCTATGTTATGTAGCTGAACTAAGAGCTATCCCTGTACCATGCTGCAGTGTGCAGCCCTCCTGAGACATTAGGTGTATTAAACCAGGTGGAGCTTTCCACGGTTCAGTTAAATTTTGCTTCATTCCCTGATTTAGCTGAAGTATTTACACATGCCTTTGCATTTTTCAAAATGTATACTTACTTATGTGATTTTTGTTTGAGCTAAATTCCAGTGGCAGAATCTTAATACCAAAAGCACATCTTGGTATTTCTGCTCAGATGAATCTTCCACAGTGTTTATAAGAAACTTGGCCTATGAAAGGATGCTGCTTTTGACTCCTGAAACCGGGTGGTACTGTAGATGGTGGTAGGATTGTTGAGGCTTGGACTGCTAGGCCAGACATCAGCACCCTGTAAAACCAAGCCAATATATTTCTGTTGAAAGGAATGCGCTACCATAAATGAAGGCACTTGAAGGTCAAAGGTCATTGTGAGTAATTAGCCCAGGCCATTAAAGGAAGAATAAAAATCATGTTTTACAAGCTGATAGAAAAGAAAGCTAAAATTATGCCTTAGAGAAAAAAAAAAATCCAGCACCACATGGTTGATTGTGTGCATGCATGTCCACGTGCATGCACGAGTAAGGACAGCACACATGTTCTGTGTGAAAGTCTGCTTCTGGCCCAGTCTATATCTGTTCCATTACCACCCAGCTGAAATTTGGGGAAAAAGTAAATTGTCCTGTGCTGTATATAATATTTTAAAAGCTACCTTTAAATTGGTCAAGTCTTTTTATCATCACATTATCTCCTTCCTCCATCTTAAAAATATGTTAGACACTGGAAAAATACACAAAGTTTGACAGCCAGGATAAAGTGAAATCTGAATGTATGCTTGGTACACGTTGGCCATTTCAAAGTAGCTCTCGGGAGATCTGGAGGGATGCTGTGCTGCAAGAGTACAAACAATCCACAAAGGACAAGCAGCCCATTGCCCGCTAACCTGATGGATGAGTGGCCCATTAAAGGGACTCTTGGGGCTATACAGTTGCCCATTTTACTTCACTGAAATCAAATATGTTTAAAGCTGTGTAGGCTATGCTACAGTTGCAAAATTGTGTAAAATGGGAAGAAACTTTTACCACAACTTAAAAATCCAGATCATGTGTTGGAAGATGGGATGTCAGTTCCACCCCAGTTAACAGTGCCTACAGGTCGGTGTGTAGAAGAATGTAAACACACTCTATTGCAGCATTATTTTTTTTCTTAAAACTTAGGCATATTAGTAATTAGGGCAATACCAAGAGATTCTTCAGGAGGTTCCCTGTGTGAGTCCAATTTGCGCATGTGCAGAGAAGGCAAGGGTATCTAAAGTAGTTTTGTTCTGGAGGACTCCAGACTCACAGACTGCCCCACCTTCACTGACTATTCCTGCGAACTGGAGCAAAAGTTTAAAACACCTTTGTTTCTCTGAGCCCTGTCACAAATGACTTTCAACAGTTGCACTGACAGCCTCAAAATAGTTATAACAAAAGAAGCAAACAAGTTATGTAGAGTCATTTCAGGAATTAACTTAATCTACTTTTTCATCCATTTCCTCCCAATCCTACCCCAAATCAACTAATATCTACCACTTCCCTACCACTGATGCTGGATGTAGAGAGGCTCTCTCTGTGACAGGGGTCAGGGATAACACCTCGTGCTAATCAGCTCTGAGATGGTTACCAGTTCTTCCTGAGACCTCACCGCCATAGAGGAGTCCTGTCAGCAGCAATTACCATGAAGATCTTTCAGAAGAAAAGTGACCTATTTAGTCTATTTGCCTCTCCTGTGTTCCCAGATCCTTCTTCAAAATGAAAAATGCTATTCTGTAATCTAAAAGGATGTGTCACTGTTAGACCATCTATATTAGCTAAGGGCTTTATTATCCCTTGGATCTGTGGCGCGGAGGCCTTGACACAGTAACAGGAGATGGGATGCTAACATTCATACACTGGTTGGGGATGGAGCAGTATGAATAGTGACTAAATAGGCATATAGTTGGCTTATCCTCACACATCCTGCTTTTCTCTGCAGCTCATGCTATTAAATGCCTCTCTCAGATGTGCAGAAGGAGCCTAGCAGTCCAGACTTTGACAGAGTGCTGGTTTCAGCATGGTCTGGTGAACAATCTTGGACTGCTTCATTTTTGTGTCTGTGTAGATTTTCTTCACTAGGGGTTCTGCCACGACCGGATATTGCTAAAACTGTGTATCTGCATATCATACAGATAAGTTCTGTACTGTTCTGTTTGGGTTTTGATGTGGTGAAGTACTTAGTTTCTGACGTTATTTTTTTTCTTCCCCACCTTTAGCGCTAGTTCTCTTGGTGACCCCCATGTCCACATTTCACCTTTAGCATAACTCTGCTCCCTTTTCCCTGGTAATGCTCATAACCCCCTGTTGATCCTACACATCTCTTAGAAGCTGCATCCTCAACCCTGCAATTCCCCACAGGACACTTAAACATTTGCTTTTAATCTGGACCCTGAGTTTATAATGAATTCTGTAAACATAATCATGAGGACTTTCATAAAGGAAAGCACACGCATATCACAGCCATTTTTGCTGACACTTTTGACTCTGGGCTTGATCTTTGCCCAAGTTGCAAAATAAAAAGGGCAGAGGGCAGAGTTCAAAAGCGGCCATTTACCTCTCGGATTATTGAAAATAAAAAGCCAGCGGAAACCCTCCTGAGTAATTTGAGGAAACTCCTCTCCCCCTCCTCCCCCAGGAAGGATGTCATTATATTGTTTTCTAAGGTTAGGTCTGTTTATAGAAATAAACACTTGAGTGAAAACAGGCATGAAATGCTAGAAAGCCAGCAAAGAAATGTAGATAGCATGTGATCTGAACCAGCACAGAGACACCACCAACTAATGCCAAGCAACTGCCTCAAGTTCATGCACCTTCTCTCCTGGATGTTACCCAGCAAAGCTATATTTGTATATATAGCTTATTGGTGATCTGCCTATACGGTGATAGGGACATTTGCATGTGTCTTTGGGGATGCTTAATATGAGATGAAATTTTAAACCAAAACAGAATAAAAATAAACTCAAGATTTCTCTCTAACACAAGGCCTGAGTGCAGCAATACGACAAAATTTTCATGTCCTCATTTGCTGACTTCATTGTTCAGTGGTGATTTTAATGACCAAATATTGGCAATTAGCATTATCAGCTCCCATTTAAGGCATCTGAAGCTAAATTTTCAAAACTGTAAACTTGTAAGTTTATATACAAGTTACACTTGTAACTGTATACTTGTAAGTATCCCAAGGCTGCCAGTCCAGCAGCATAACACAAGCTGTTAAGGATGAATCTACGCTACTAAACCACGTTTGCCTGCTGTTGGGGTTTGTGCTCCAAGCTTCTCCAAATACATGCATTTGTACAGGTCTTCATCTGTCCCCTTCACCTCTGATTTGGAATAGCTGGAAGATCCTGGAATACATTTCAAAGGCATGCACTGTTCTTCAAATGGCATTTGAACATTTCTTATCTCCACTTTGTAATTTATTTTCTCACTATGACATTTATCACCCTCATGTCCACTTATCCCAGTTCCATTCACTCTCTTCATATTGGCGAGTAGTTTACTTACTGAACTTTTATTGACTTTCCACTAGGGAAAGGGAGGAAATTTGTTTCTTTTCTCTTCCTTCCTTTCCATATAACTTTTTTCCCCTCCTCTTTTGCATCTGTGAACTCTTGCACCAGTTTGAATTTCTGGCCGTTTCCATCACGCTGCACTAGTGCTTCGCTCTTCTCATGCTGGTGATTCTAGGTCTGGATATTGTTCCCACATCCCTTTCTGTCCCAGTTTGGAAACAGAAGTGGGTTGAATAATACTAGGTGTACAATAAAATAAAAAAGTCCCAAACCCTGGCATTAGGTAGAAACTGAAGTGTGTGTGGGAGTCCATAAATCATTCTTCCTGCCACATCTGTTTTTATTTTGAAGTTTATCAGCCTGCTTAGTCGCAACAGGGATTTTTTTGGGGTAGGAGGAGGGATGGGTTGCAATATTAATCTCCCAATGTGACTTACAGAATATCAGAGAATAGAGGAAAGAAAGGCTTTTAGCTGGTTTCTGCTTTTCCTTCCTTAAGACTGGAGATAAAGATTGGCTGCACACCGTGAGCTTGGCTGAAAAGGGCAATTCATGCATCCCTTCTTATCAGTTCTCAGAGGGGAGAGCTGGAGTTCACCCTGCACACTGTACAGTGATAGTCCCGCTCCCACGTGGGGAGGTTGGTGGGTGTGTGAAGATAAGACAAGCTTAAAACTGATACCTGTCCAGACAAAATGGACTTTTTTCCCCTCTCGCTGGTCTGCAGGGAACATGTGTGGGCATCTTTAAAGACACTGGCAATGATAAGGTTTTTGTCTGTTCTTCACGTCTAGAATCAAGTGGCAGCTGGGGGGAGGGAAGTCGGCACAGATATCCAGCTCTAATGAGACTTACCCCTTTCCCAGAACCTTGAGCAAGTTGCAAGCAATAACCTCATAGTTCCCCTCCCTTCTGATAAAGATGCTGTTTGCTTGACATATCCTCTTCCATCCCGTTCTGTGACAGCAGAGGCTGATGTACTTGCATTGGTTTTGCACTTTCAAGATGTGACAGATGATCCTCGTATATGATTTCTGCTTGTGTGGATGATGCAAAGCACACAGATTGACTTCCTTCTCTGTTATTTCAAGGTGCCATAGATTTTACAGTGGAAGTGAGTGCAAGTACGCCTCAGGAAACATTAGCAGAATGCTGTCTTCCATGTGAAATTCTTGCTTTCAGAAGTGAAATATAGGCATTTTGGACATAAATTCTAGTAAATTTTACTGTCTCCCTGCAAAGGCCTGAGACATGAAAGGAGAGAAAAAAAGGGAGAAGGACCTGATTTTTTTTTTAATTCCATTGAAAAGCATGATTTTTTGTTTTTATAAAACCACATAGTAAAAGCTTTTTTTTGGTTTAGCCATCTCTAGGCACCCTGACAACAAAATATCATGTATGAAGCTTCCCTATACACTTAAAGATTGCTTCAATTCCAAAGTGATATTAGTCCATATCTTTATCCTTTTCTATGCCATAATATTTTCACATTTTTATTCCTGTGGAGAACAGAAATGTTCACTTACTGTGATTTTAGACTAAAGCTCAACTCTTCAGCTTCTTCTCTATCTTGAGTAGGTACAATCCTCTCTCTTGCAAACCCCACTTATTCATTCCATCATTTTGAACTCTCTTCCATCTTTGGTTATAAATGAGAGCTGGGCGTTGTAATTATTCAAATCCACAACTGATGAGTCAAAAACCTGGTGTCCAAGGCTGTTCTCGACACAGCTAGCACTTACAATCAAGGGTCTGTAATATGTTGGTAGCGTCATATTTAGGAACACTAGGACTCTTATTCTCCCTGTAGTGTAAAAAAGGATTAGCAAAGGTATTGGAGTTACATCAGTGCAGAAGCAGTGGAAGTGAGAGGAGAATACGTTTTGAGTACTGATGTGTGTTCCGAATGTGTATTATAGAAACACACGGATATCACCTACTTAAGATGGTGCAAATGGGCTGGGTTCCCATTACTGGACCTGTTAGTGAAGGAAAATATTTACCGTGAAAGAAAATCAATTATGCCAGACAGACGGTAGACGTGAATGATTTGGTTCAGATGGAGACTGTGGGAGGAGACCCAGGCAGGAGCTACCCCTTATCAGCCCACCATTACACTTTATCCCCAGCTCAGTGGTGTCCTAGTCTAAACAGAAAGCGACTTATGCATATAACGTCATTTTTGGCTTGCCTTTTTTTAATATAATTTGTGGGGTTTTTTTCTCTTTAATTCTATGTTCAGAGTTGACATTCTACTCAGCCATGCCTGGCTATGCTGGAAAGGGCTTACTCTAAAGTGGCAGTAAACATGGCAGGTCCCATGCTTTCTTCTTCCTGATCACATCGCTGCCTCAAGAATCATCTGCAGAGTGTCTGGGTGAGGGCATCTGCACCCACACCTAAGGAGAAGGGAGATTTGCTGCAGCTGATTTTGTCATTGGTTGTTTTCCCTTGTCTTCTCTTTATGATCAGTAAAGTCCATTGAACCTGTTGGGAATTCTTCCCTGCTGCCTTTGTACAAAATGACAATCATGTAGTCATCACCATTTTCCTATTAGTAATTCCCAGGGTTTATGTTGCGATTTTCTTCTGGTTTGAATTCATACCCTTAAATATGAATCGGAGATGAGGGGAAAAATTCAGGCAAAATTGCCAAGTTCCATCTGTCAGTTTATTGTCATAAGGATTTTCCTACTTAGAAGGCTCTTCTTTGCAAAGCTGTTTCCAGTTTCTTAAGTCTGCAAGTCAATCTGCAAATCACAAGGATACCCAGTGCTGTATTGCAGATGAACAAGAACAGATTTCAAGTGACACCTAGTATATTGTACTGCTGCTTCAGGTCTCCAATTAAATGAACAAGAATGAAGTATGGAGTTTTTAAAAAAACTGATAACTTTTCCCAACCAAAACAGATCATATATTGAGCTGGAATTTCTGTGAAGACCTCAGGATTGTGGTTATTTATCCAAATTATTTTGTCCAAACCAAGCACTTTATTCGTGTCCTCTCTCCCTCTTTTTTTAGCTGCCTTTTAAAAATAAGGTGAAGCAAATCACTGAAATACAGTTTCCAAACTCCTGTTTATACAGACCATGTTGACTTAGCACTTGAATTGCTTGTCTCATTTAACTGATTCATGGTGCAAGAGGATGCTGCACTCTTGATTTGTAGCCCAATTGATATTTTGCTTGCCCTCAGGCTACCACAAATGCTGGGGCCTGGTTTCCATTGAGTGATTAGTCCTGACAGCTGCAGGAGACAATTACCTTGCCAGGCTCACATGAAATGCTTGTGCTGGACTGTTCTTTCCCCAAGGACTGAGCCCTACCAAATCCTGTATGTGAGACTGGAAAGCTGACTCCCCGAAGATGAACTGTGAGATGCGGGTAACAATCAGAAAATTAAAGCTAAACCAGTAGCAAGCATAGAAAGATCTATTTGCTTTAAGGAAAACCTCATGCACTAATCCTCTTTATTAGCACCTGGTATATATTTTTCTCAATTTCACTTGATAAGGAAAATCTTTTCCCAAAAATTATTCACTTCAGTTGCATCAGTACTAAATTCCTTTAGTGTTACATCTACATGCAGCAACTGTCTTTTCTTCCCACTAGTCATCTAGGAGTGCTTGGACTTTTATAGGAGTTCATTTTACTTCTCTGCTGTCAATCAGCCTGCTCTTTCTGCTGCTTCAAATAATCAGCTACCTTCAGCTTCCAAAGTCTTTGGACTGGCTGGTTGTGGGGTTTTGGAGGTGGGGGTCCCAGCCCCCGTCCCCCTCCTGTAGATAACACTAGCAGAACACTTAAAGACCTACTTAATGGAAACAGAAAATAGCATATTCCTAATACACAGTACAAATTGCTAAAATAGAAACAAGCATCATTTTCTTGAACAGGACGCTGAAGATTGAAGAGAGCATAAAATTCTTAATGCAAACATTGCAACAGCTTCTTTACATAGTAACTTACAAGGAAAAAATGGTGTTCAAAATCTGAGCAGTATGCAAAGTTAATCACCCATGAATAATCTAGGAAAATCACAAACTCCATGGATTTCAAGGATTCCCATCCATTCTCAAGAGAATAAAAACAATCTTGATGTGATCAACTGTACCAAACATCTATAGAAGAGCGCTGCCTGGTTTTACTTGTCAGGGAATGATGGTGTAAGAAAGGCTCAAGATGAGTAAACCTGGAATAAAGAGACTTCAGGTCCCCAAAACTGATACATGGCAGAAACTGGTGTTTCCAGTTCCTCACAAATTCCCCTATTTAATGTGTACTCTGTTTTAGGCAAAACACTTAGACAAAAGGTAGTTTTTGTCTCTATAGCCCCTAAAGCTTTAAGAGAATTTAAGTGACAATGTAGAAGAACAGAATTTTTTTTTTTTTTTTGATGTAGCTAGATCCTCAAGGAACCATCCTCTAACCTCCACCATTTTTACCACATAGGCTGGCTATAGCTTTTGGAGTAGTAGTAGAAGATGTAGGTTTATTGAGGGGGGGCTACAGACGAATATCTTAATTAGCTGTTACCAAAACCTCTGAGCCATATGGCCACCATAAAAAGGGGACTTTAATACACTGTTCCATTTTATGTCATCAGTTGCAAGCTATGGATTCACTCTCACCCCCAGTAACTCATGATTGTGCAGAAGAAAACCTCTGAAGTGAAAACATAGACCATCTGTTAGTGATACGGTAAGCCATGTATTCTCTACATACATATATACATTTCCTGCATTGCATATGATTTCAAATATTTGCTCTTGGAACTGCAAGGTGTCCTACTGTCATAACAGTCAAGTTATTCATTAAGCTGTCAGCACCTAAGCGTATTGCTCCCACACAGGGTCCATTTCTGATTTTTCCATTCCCCCTTGGAGAACCCACTCACTCATCACCAAGCGCGGTTACTCTCATAACGGGTGCAACTGAGATCCTCATGTCAACATATGTAAACCAAATCTATACCTTTCTATTGCGACGGTTCCAACTCCCGAATTTCCTAGGGCACTAATGGATTTTGAGGGCCAGCTTGAATTTGCAAGAGTTTTGTTCATATCAATGTGATGCAGTTCTTGGCACAGACTTCTGAGTCAGTGCCGTGAAGTATTAAAAGCTGAGAAGTAGAGCAAACAAGTATCAACCAAAAGAAAACTATGATTGATTTCCAACCCTGGTGTTTTGAAATGAAACTAAGCAGACAGTTTACAATAGCAAAGCCAAGGCACCAAAGCTGTACAGATCTTTGCCTAAAACCCAGCTCTTGTGCTAAACCTGATCCACAGGCTGTCCACCTTCAGAAGAAAAGGCAGGTTTTGTTTATTACAGCTCCAGTGGGATAAATAAAATATAGCTGCTTCAATTAATTAAAGGAATACTTTATACTTCTTTGTTTCTAAGTTCAAATATTTCTGTAATTTCTCATAAATCTTCTCAGAAGCCTGAAATTGAAAGCTGGCTCTTCACTAAGACAAAACATCATACCTCACTTTTGTTGTAATTTGTCGTGACGGGGGTTGACTGCACGGTGGATAGAGGCTAGGGGCTACGTCATTCATTTCTCCACATTAATCTGTGGCAAGTTAGTAGGTAGCAAACTGAGTGGTTTACTGCCTGATCTTCCGAGGTACCTCTGCCCTATTGCATCATCACATCATCTGCAGAAATCGGTGCTAGGCCACAACAGAGCAGTGAATGGGACTAATCATAGGAAAGGATAATCAAGTACTCCCAACAGTTCATAAAAGGAAAGAGGCTCGGCTGTTTATACTGGTTGAAGATCAGTAACTCATTCATGATCAAAGCTGTACCGAAACGCTCTATCTCTAGGTAGGGTCTCCCATACCTGTGGCCTTTTATACCTACCTTTCAGTCCTGAATAAACCAGTTGGTGCCAGAGTTTCCCACTGGTGAGTTGAGCACAGTGCCGGGTAAGTCACAAGTATCAAAATAACTTTGTAGCATGATTCCATCATTGCACCAGAGTTTAACGGGCCTGTGAAGGTGTTGCGTTCAGACTAGATGATTACTGTAGGTCCTTTCCAACCGAACTATTTTTTTCTATTCTGTTGTTAAGCTGTTATGTCTTGGAGCACAGAAGACACCCTCGGCTGTCCCTGTTCTAACGAACAGAAATGCGTCTAAGCCAGTCAAGGCAATGGACCGCTTCATCAGGGCCACAGCCTGC